>NC_139217.1:254625183-254782683 GCF_055691185.1 Crinia signifera | reverse complement strand
ATCTATCTATCTATCTATCTATCTATCTATCTATCTATCTATCTATCTATCATTCTATCTACAGTATCTATCTATCTATCTATCTATCTATCTATCTATCTATCTATCTATCTATCTATCTATCTATGTACTGAGACGTATACAATGTACCTACACACACACATTTATATATATATATATATGTATATATAATTCTGTGGGTTATGTTATACTGTACAATCACAAGAAGTGTGTGTATTGCTACTATAACTGTATATAATTTGAGACTTTATATTTGCTTGCAAGTTAAGTCTTATATATTTTCATCCTTCACACAAAAGTCACACCAATTAATAAATTAATAGAGAACCTTCTAACCTATGTATTTCGCTACATTATCTATCTATCTATCTATCTATCTATCTATCTATCTATCTATCTATCTATCCTGATATCTATCTATCTATCTATCTATCTATCTATCTATCTATCTATCTATCTATCTATCTATCTATCTATCTATCTATCTATCTATCTATCCTGGTATCTATCTATCTATCTATCTATCTATCTATCTATCTATCTATCTATCTATCTATCCATCCTGGTATCTATCTATCTATCTATCTATCTATCTATCTATCTATCTATCTATCTATCTATCTATCCATACATCCATCCTGGTATCTATCTGTCTAACCTTCTAACCTATGTATTTCGCTACATTATCTATCTATCTATCTATCTATCTATCTATCTATCTATCTATCTATCTATCTATCTATCTATCTATCCATCCAGGTATCTATCTATCTATCTATCTATCTATCTATCTATCTATCTATCTATCTATCTATCTATCTATCTATCTATCTATCTATCTATCTATCTATCTATCTATCCATCCAGGTATCTATCTATCTATCTATCTATCTATCTATCTATCTATCTATCTATCTATCTATCTATCTATCTATCAACCAACCTATCTGTCTGTCCTGGTATCTAATTAGCCCTACATGTATATGATAAGGTTTGTATATGTATGTGTGTGTATGTGTGTAGGTGTGTGTGTGTGTGTGTGTGTGTGTGTGTGTGTGTGTGTGTGTGTGTGTTGTATAGGGCAGGCTATTGGCCTTCTAGATTTAATATACTTTCTTTCTGGCTCCATAATCGATTATAAAGGAAACATCACCCCTAAATGGTACTAATCCTAATGACTACAATAATGCTGTCTAATATTTTCCACGAAATACATTTTTTGCATTATTTTATTTGTACATACATAATTGTTTACTGTTGGTATTTTCTTTTTTATAGATACAATGGGGAATGGGCTGCAGTAGAAATATGGTGAATACATCTATATGCAGCAACTCACTGTACATTATTTTTAGAATCTAACATATTATCGCATTTAAACTAACATATTATCGCATTTAAATATTTGAGCCATATGTGTGTGTGTGTGTGTGTGTGTGTGTGTGAGAGAGAGAGAGAGAGAGAGAGAGAGAGAGAGAGAGAGAGAGAGACATGCATGCAGTACTTAAATCCCTGTTCATCTATTATCCACATACTGTAGGCACGTACTGTATACAGGATTGTGTCTAGATATACATATATAAAGTTGCATTTGTCTAGACTTGGCTTTTTTGATTTTACAGTGCATATTATGACGTGTTACTGGCGGTGGTAATGGTTGTTGGAGGGGCCTTGGGGTTGGGTTAATTAAGGTGTGCAAAAGGATGTGCCTTACTGCCAGTGACATCTGAGTCGGACTTAATAATGTAAAAGGGTCCACACCATATCTCCAATGATTTAACTAGTTAACTATTAAAACCTCCAAAGGATTTGTATCTTGACTTTCCTGAAAATCATCACTGACCAATTGTAGACAAACTATTATTGAAAAATCTTTATTTATTTCCAAAACACAGCACTTAATCATAATAATAATAATGATGACCTTGAGAAGTATTTCCTTCTAGTATTCCAGCTAAGATCTCACTTATTACCGACCTACTATCAATTCAAAATGAGAAAGTAAGATAGTCAGAATTAGCCATACCCTTGCACCAACTAGGTGTATATAGAGAACGTGATCGAGAGTATACTATGCAAATCCATTTAAGCATATTTCTATTATATGAAACCAGAGAACACCTAAATTTATGTTTGGATTATGTATTTTACATATTTTCATGGTGTGTGGGTATCATTTAGTTTATTGTTCTAAATATTTCAGCTGCTGCAAGGACATTTCTTAAATTACCCCCAGTCAGAAGTGGAATAGTTAATCCAAGCAGTTATGGTATGCAAATTGCTCAGACTGCTGCTTGTCTGGCTTGCTGCACCACGTGATTGTATTATACATGGAACCACACCTAATTTGCATAGATATTCTGTACTGCATAAATTATTCAGAAGGATTTGCTAGATTTTCCTCATTAGGGTCTAGGGAGATTTCTAGGGAGTTGAGTTAAAATACAACAGTAGAGCAAATAATATTCCCCTACTTGGAATACAGAAATATCCGCAAATAAGCATATACTTTGCCATTTAAATGACATCACAATTATAGTTTCTTTTGGAAAATAAACATATTTAATAAATAATAGTGATTGTATTGGAGGGATATGGCATATAAATATATGGACACATAGAGAGCTGTATTCTAGAACGTTTGTTTTTTTGTGCATTACCTTATATTTATTATTTTATGAAGAATTGTAGTTATTATATTCTTAAATCATTACTTTAAAGTCCAACATCTACGCACTGTATATATACAATAGTCTAATCTTCCCAGTCCCAGTATAGGCAGTAGGGTTACTATCACATTTGTAAGGGGGTAACACAAGGGCAGTTTTTATTCTAGGCGCATGTATATGTGTGTACAACAAATTTCTGTTCGTGTGCTCATTTCCCTTTTCAGAAAGATGTGTATAGCTCCTCCTTAATCTATTAAACCAGAAACCATTTTATACAGCCAAATTATAGTCATTGGGATATTATATAACATTCATCGTAGAACAGTATAAGATCTATACTTGAAATATATGATGTGGTAGACAAAATATACTAATATATAAGGGAAGCAGCATTTCATATCATACACATTCCATATCATATCTAATGAAATGTCTAATGGGCCAAATTCCACCTTAGTGTAATATTCGGGCCAAACCACTATTCGATAAGCTATTATCAGTATATTATATTTATATATACACACACACACACACACACACACACACACACACACACACACACACACACACACACACACACACACACACACACACACATTCATCACTGTCCAACATTTTAGAAATGTAGGCATTCATTTTGTGTACAGTATGTGCAAGTGTAAGTAAGTGTGTGTGTGTGTGTGTGTGTGTGTGTGTGTGTGTATGTATGTATGTATGTATGTATGTATGTATGTATGTATGTGTGTGTGTGATGCTTTAAATTGCAGACGTGAATGATTTGAATGTAAATGAGTAACAGTATTATCTTGTACTGTACATAAACCGTATATTGTAGAATAGTCCAAGATATTAGTATATATTCCAAGAAGCATTTTAGTCATGGTTATGTACTGGAAAGTGTTCGATAGATAGATAGATAGATAGATAGATAGATAGATAGATAGATAGATAGATAGATGGATAGCTACCTATGTATTGGCACCTCTACGGACACAACGCCACCTATCTGACATCTATGTAAAATCCATAGTATGCGAAGCTGTACACTGTTTTCAAGTTAATTTTATTTGAGAGTTTATGGTTCGTCTGCAATTTTTATTATTTGCTATTGTTTGCTGTACGATTCTCCTGGATACTTCCCAATTTGGAGGACACTCACGTCCAACAGCGCATAATCACATACCTATGGCGGGTCGGGTCCTTTATTCCTACGGTAGATGTGATCTATCTACTTCGTTGGTTACAATCCAATACTGTATCTGCCTCAGATGTTAGTTAGCAGAAGCAGTATGGCTGTAATCTACTACCCCAGTAGTGACACAGAATAACATCAAGCTTTACTAATTCTTGCAGCTAAGTGGACACTCTAGTAATATACCTGTTTGTGAGCAACATTTATTTTTATTTTTTTTGCTGACGAAACGCAAAATAGTAATCATTCATCATTTAATGCAAAAAAATATATTTTATTCTACTACATTAAGCCTTGTATTTTACAGAACAGCACTCACACCTGCTTATTTCTAATGACATATCACGAAGTGGAACATTCCATATGGATATTATATCTATTGAGCTATAGTTTCCAATTTTACATGGATATCTTGCTGTTTATTTAGTACATACGATATATGGTATTTTATCAGTTCCATATAATTTTATATGTATTGAAGTGTACATTTGTTTTGTTTGTATACTTGTTTTCTGTGTTGCTTATGTTTTGTCTTTTTAATACTGTATTGTGTTAATTATAGGTAGTTGATACAAATATCAGTGTGTAATAAATACAGTCTATTGCATATCTGATTTTATTTTTTTCATACATAATAAATTGACTAGTTTTATGTCATTTTTACATGTTTTAGTGGTTTTATGCAAACCTGCTGCTATTCATTTGTGTTATGTTTAACATATGTATTATGTTTCACTTGATTCAACGGTTTTATGTAGAATTTGTAAAAACGGTATTTAGTAGTTAATAATTGGAACGGAATTCAGCAGAAATAAACCATTCGGTATGACAAAGTTAATTTTGTATTTTCAAACAAAACATTACTTTGTAAGGTATAATATTCACTTTAAGATATGTAGAAAGTCACAATAGATTTAAAACGTATAATTAATTAGTTGAACTGCATTTATTATCAAGGTTATTTCAGAGATTAATTTGTTATTTTCACGTTATATACTGTGTATATATATATATATATATATATATTCTGTATATATACACATTTATATTCATATTATTTCAAAATCCATGTTTTGTGCACTCTTATTGGAATAAAGTTTTATTTTTGTCTGAATACAAATGCATGCTGTTATTATTTATATTAAAAAAAACACTGTATTTATTGATACAGAGAAAATAAAACCAGGAAGTAGTGTTTGCCTTCTTAGGCATTCATTTTTTTTTTATTAATTACAGTATTCTGTATTTCCATAGAGATAATATAAAAATGTAACATTTCTTTCTGATTTACAAAAAGGAACAGATTATCTTAATTTTATGCACAAAAAATATACATAGTAGGAATTAAAAATCTATATCTACTGTCATTTGCCCAAGTAGTAGAAAAAAAGTTTTCAAACACTAAGACATGTGTATGTGTTTGTATAAATATAAATATATATATATATAGAGAGAGAGAGAGAGAGAGAGAGAGAGAGAGATGCACTACTATACACATTTAGCAAAAAATGTGGGCTGAAACCTGTTATTGAACACTTACATCTTTAAACTCTCTATACTATTATACTAACACTACAGAATGTATAACTTTTAATATATATATTTATTATATACTGTAAAGAGAGATGCAGGTTAGACAATTTGAGCAGTCTTGCACAATAATTAAACAAATGCAAATGTTTATTTAATAACATATTCATTAAAAAAATGTCAAATAAATTTAGAATCAATTCCAAATATTCTATGTATTCAGTTTAATAAGAAGCTGTTTCAAAATACATAATGTGCCCTCGCTATAAATGTATTCTTATTTTTACTTAATCAAACTATCCTTGTGCCATGTAGCTTACAATAATAAATCTAGTCACATAGATTGTAGCCTTTCAATTGCAACATATAGTATGTACCAATAATTGACCTTGTTTCCCTATATGCTCACCCTCTGTTACCCCACTGATAAGTATTTGTAATGTCTTACTACAAGTCCATTCAGCGAGATATTATTCGTCAAGAAAATGTCTCTATAATAGTGTCTTTATACAACATCTATATGACCCTTAAGCATTGTATTAAATTCCCAAATGAGATTCCTGTATGTAGTGTATCAGAGACTATTTATTATTAATAATAATAATAACAACCATAAAAAACTTACCAAAAATCTTAACTTCTCTCTAAACCTTATGGCGCAGTATATACTTAATATTGGCCCATATGACCTAGTTATTACATCTTTTTAGACTCTGCAATGCTGCCTGAAATTATTCTGCAAATCACCGCTGACAGACCAGTATGTAGTATTGTATTGTGTCTTTGTTTAACTCTGAATTGAAATCAGAAAGAACAGACTCGGACACCGCATGCCATTCAGTGGGTACTAGTTTAATATCTTTAGTTCAATAGGAAAAGCAGAAGATCCACAAAAACCCCTGCAAAATACCCCACCAGAGGGCTATTGACTTACTGCAAATTAATGTATAGGAGCTAAATAACTCTGCCCTTAGAGTAGACACTATGGGCCTGATTCAGACCTGATCGCTAGGTTGTGTATATTACCTGCCTAGAGAGCTGTGTATATTCTCTGCCTAGCGAGCCAAACACATCCCCCCAGCTGAGCGAATCCCTGCATCCCCCCTGCTGAGCGAATCCCCGCATCCCCCCTGCTGAGCGCATCCCCGCACCCACCATGCTGAGCGAATCCCCGCACCCCCCCCCCTGCTGAGCGAATCCCTGCATCCCCCCTGCTGAGCGAATCCCTGCATCCCCCCTGCTGAGCGAATCCCCGCATTCCCCCTGCTGAGCGAATCCCTGCATCTCCCCTGCTGAGCGAATCCCCGCATCCCCCCTGCTGAGCGCATCCCCGCACCCCCCCCATGCTGAGCGAATCCCCGCACCCCCCCCCTGCTGAGCGAATCCCTGCATCCCCCCTGCTGAGCGAATCCCCGCATCCCCCCTGCTGAGCGAATCCCTGCATCACCCCGCTGAGCGAATCCCTGCATCTCCCCTGCTGAGCGAATCCCTGCATCTCCCCTGCTGAGCCCATCCCCGCACCCCCCCCCATGCTGAGCGAATCCCCGCACCCCCCCCCCCCTGCTGAGCGAATCCCTGCATCCCCCCTGCTGAGCGAATCCCCGCATCCCCCCTGCTGAGCGAATCCCTGCATCACCCCGCTGAGCGAATCCCTGCATCTCCCCTGCTGAGCGAATCCCTGCATCTCCCCTGCTGAGCCCATCCCCGCACCCCCCCCCCCTGCTGAGCGAATCCCTGCATCCCCCCTGCTGAGCGAATCCCCGCATCCCCCCTGCTGAGCGAATCCCTGCATCACCCCGCTGAGCGAATCCCTGCATCTCCCCTGCTGAGCGAATCCCTGCATCTCCCCTGCTGAGCCGATCCCCGCACCCCCCCCCATGCTGAGCGAATCCCCGCACCCCCCCCCCCTGCTGAGCGAATCCCTGCATCCCCCCTGCTGAGCGAATCCCCGCATCCCCCCTGCTGAGCGAATCCCTGCATCACCCCGCTGAGCGCATCCCCGCACCCCCCCCCCCCCTCATGCTGAGCGAATCCCCGCACCACCCCCCCCCGCTGAGCGAATCCCTGCATCCCCCCTGCTGAGCGAATCCCCGCATCCCCCCTGCTGAGCGAATCCCCGCATCCCCCCTGCTGAGCGAATCCCCGCATCCCCCCTGCTGAGCGAATCCCCGCATCCCCCCTGCTGAGCGAATCCCTGCATCACCCCGCTGAGCGAATCTCCGCACTACCATGCAAACGGATGTGTGTGCTTACACATCCTCTCGCATGCAGACACACGGAGGAAAAATCACTGGGCGGTCGCTCACCATCGATACCATACTTCTATCCTGGACGGAGATGGCCGAAATGAGGGTGGGAGCTGACATCATGTGACGTACCCCTCCCCCCCCATGCTGAGCGAATGCCCCGGTGGGTGTGAGACTCATCGAAGGCATTTGATTCCGGGTTTTTGCAGATGCGCAAACCCTAAACATCGGCCAGGGTAGTGAATTCTGAATCGCCCCCTATGTTACATGTATGGTATAAGGATATCCCCTTTGCAAAATACCAGTATTGCTTTGGGAAGCAGCTGTTGATTTTGAGTCTTACCATTATATGCCAGATTCTTGAACACAATCCATTGAAAATGCACATGCTTATAATACAGAGGTGGTGACTGCTGTAATGTAGTTCTTTATTGCTCTGTTCATTGGCATAGTGTAAACCTTGTATAACAGTTATTTTACATATTGGAGAACAATAGAAATGTATTCTTACCATACACTTTTACCAGTTATTTATATAGCGCACACATATTCTGCAGCGCTTTACAGAGAATATTTGTCCACTCACATCAGTCCCTGCCCCAGTGGAGTTTATAATCTACATTCCCTACCACATGTACATGCACACATAGACATTCTAGGGTTATTTGTTGGGAGCTAATTAATCTACCACTATATATTGAAATGGAGAGAATAAACCAGAGCACACGGAGACCCACGCAAGCACGGGGAGAATATACAAACTCTGCACAGTTAGGGCCATGGTGGGAATCAAACCCATGAAACAAGAAAGAAGAAAAGAGAAGCCCTGAGTATGGAAACATGAATGGCTATTACACAGCAAAAGGGGAGGGGCATGTTGGAAGCCTAACCAAAGGCTCCAAATTATGGTAAGCCTACTACCACCACTGAACGGACCCTGGATTGATGCGGAGGACGGGGATTACCCTATGCCAGTGGTTCCCAAACTTTTTTGAATCACGGCTCCCTATACTATCAGAAATGTTGTCGTGGCACCCCCTAGGCCAAAAAAATGTTATGGCGTATTTTATAAAACATAATTAAATTAAGTAAATTGTGTTAATATGTCATCTTTAGGGTCAGTTTTTTGGTGCGTGACAGAATTTGCTTCTGTTTGTCCATATATTTTATGATTGGAAGCCACCAGCACTGGTTTTGCCTATTACATTGACCATAAATCATTTTGAATTGGTTCCAGACCACCAAGCCAGGGCACCCCTGCAGGTGTTCCGAGGCACCCCAGGGTGCCACGGCACACAGTTTGGGAACCACTGCCCTATGCTGTCCGGCTCCAATTGCTAGTTGGTCACTGTCAAATCTGTCAAGCTACATGAGGTGAATGCTATCCCCCCCTGTGTCACTAGAATCCGTCACCCACATGGGTTACATGCTTATGGTTTATTTTATGATGTGAGTTTGTCAAATAAATTGTATGTTTTTTTTAACCCCTTCCCGACATATGACGTACATTTACGTCATATGTCGGTTGGGGGTGAATCAAGCCAGCTCACGGAGTGAGCTGGCTTGATAGAGAGCAGGTAATGGCTGTATATTACAGCCATGTCCCTGCTCTCACGGCCACGAGCGGCGAGTTCGCCGATCGCGGCCGTTTAACCCTTTAAGCACCGCGGGCAAAGCGCCCGCAGTGCTTAAATAGCTGATCGGAGGGGGGGGCGCCCCCCTCCGGCGCCGATCGGGGCCCCCCGCGGCGCGATCGGAGGGTGCCGATCGGTTGCCATGGTAGCCAGGGGTCTAATGTAGACCCCTGTGCTGTCCGTGTATTCATACCTATTACATCCTGCCTCAGGCAGGATGTAATAGGAAGTGCAAAAAATCACTACGTTCAGCCATAGAGCTCTATGGCTGAACCTAGTACAGGCGATCGCGCCCCCTAGTGGTCAAGTACACTAGGGGGCCTTGTAGTAAAAGTAAAAAAAAAAAAAAAATAAAGTTTAAAAATAAAAAAAAAATAATAAAATATTAAAAGTTCAAATCACCCCCCTTTCCCCATTTCCCAAATAAAAATAAATAAATAATAAAAAAAATAAACATATTTGGTATCGCCGCGTTCCTAAAAGTCCGATCTATTAAAATATAACATTAGTTATCCCGCACGGTTAAAGGCGTAAACGGAAAATAATCCCCAACGCCAAAACTACGCTTTTTGGTCGCATCGCCTACCCAAAAAAAAATAGCTAAAAGAGATCAGAAAGTCGCCCATATCCCATAATGGTATTAATTAAAAAGTACACTTCAGCCCGCAAAAAATGAGCCCTCACCCAGGTCCGTAGGTGGAAAAATAAAAAAGTTATAAGCCGCAGAACATGGCGACGCGACGCAAATTCGAAAAACCGTAACATTTTCTATTTTTTTTTTTAGTGGTAAAATGTAACGAAAACTATATAAGTTTGGTATTACCGGAATCGTAACGACCCATAGAATAAAGATAACCCATCATTTTAAACGAACTATGAACTCCAAAAAAAACGTAACCAGCGCAAAATTGTGGAATTGCGTTTTTTTTTTTTTTTACCCCACATTGAATTATTTCCTGATTCCCCAGAATATTATACGGTATAGTAAATGGTACCATTAGAAAGTACAACTTGTCCCGCAAAAAAAAAGCCCTCATGTGTCTATATAGCCGGAAAATTAAAAAAGTTACGCTTATTTGAACACAAGGAGGAAAAAAAAAAAAAAAAATTACATTAAAAGGCAATGTCGGGAAGGGGTTAATATCAAAAGGGTATTTGCACTATACAGTATCTGCTTCTATCGAGTCCCATCTAGGATCTAAGGAGGGTGGAAAAGTGTAATATATATATGCATATTAATCACGTCCTATGTGAGTGCAATGTATGAAAATAAAACCATGTTCTCTAAGACAATATTGCACCATGTTGTCTTGTGTTTGAGTTGTTTACATAAAAGGACTCTAGGATCCAGTTACACTAAATGTTGTGTGAGTTGTTGCATGTTTTATACTTTTTGCCAGTGGGTTGCACTATTTTATGTTTTCTGGTATAAGCAAGAAACCCCTGACAAAAAGCAAGAAACCTCTGGCAAGAAGGATAAAACACATGGTAATGAACGAGAAACCCTTGGCAACAAGCATATAGGTAAAAAATATATAAATAATATACTGTATGATGGGGAGAAAAGGAGGGTGCCAGAAACTTTTTGGGCAGAGGGGTGTAAAATTTCTAGTTATGCCACTGAGAGAACTGTCCAGTTCCAGATCGTCTGTTTAAGCAAAAAGCAAACTGTTGGTGAAAAAAATTCACAGGAGTTTGCATAAAATATGTCAGAGGGGATGATTCTGGTTCATTAGCAAAAGCAAATTCCTTCTTAAATGGACAAAACCATGTGCACTGCAGGGGCAGATATAAAATGTGCAAAGAGAGTTAGATTTGGGTCAGTTATTTTGTTTCTATGCAGGGGAAATACTGACTGCTTTATTTTTACACTGTAATATAGATCTCACTTTGAAGTAAAACCCCATCCAAATCTAATTCTCTCTGCACATGTTACATCTACCCCACCTGCAGTGCAAATGGTTTTGTCCATTTGAGAAATAATTTGCCTAGAATAACCTGCAGAATGTGGGAGATCCACATACTTAGTAGAGGAAAATTCTGAGGACAGGATTTAACATTTTTTGCAAAGACACAAATACTATGCTTCATCTCAAAAACATATTCCCTACTGTGAAGCATGGTTGCAGCTGCATAATGCTTCCCTGCCTCAGCGGCTGGAACATGTTCCAAATTGATGGCAAGATAGATGGAGCAAGGTTTAGACATATCTTGGAGGAAAATCTGAAGCAGTGTACAAACTTAAGTGTCCATAGGATGCAACAAACCCCACTACAGAGTGGCTTATATACAATACAAACCAATGTCCTGAAGTGACCCAGTCAAATCCCTGACCTTAATCCCATTGAGAATTTGTGTAATGAGTTGAAAACTGATGTTCAGCACTGATTCACATGGAACTCAAGCCAGGCCATTATTTAAATGTATGCAATTGCTTAAGGCACCAAATGTCTAGGGGGCTCCTAAAACACTAAATGAGAGGTGTTTGTAATGCCTCAGAAGAGCTCACAGTTATCACCGCACTCCCACTCTGTGGAGAAGTGGAAGCTGAGGTAAGATGCAGGGGCGTAACTAGAACTTTGTGGGCCCCATAGCAAAAATCTTGAAGTAGCCATAAGCACTGACAAAAAAAATCAAAAACACACATTTGCCCCGCATGAAAAAAGAAATAAGCCTGCAGCTACATTTGTCATTAGATCACTTTGGGCGGGGGCAGTAAATGGCAATGTGACCTACAGTACAGTATGATGTCACATTGCTGTCAGTAGATTCACACCTGTGCTGTCCAGGCAACAGCTGAGTATTGGTAGGCGCAGTGCCAGATAAGGTTCGCATTAACCTGGAGTTAGTTTGTGAAGGGCCTTTGCCACTGGGTTAACCATCGCTGTGGCATGAAACACCAGTATTCACTGGGTACCACAAATATTAAGCATCTCCAGGATGCTGTTATAGTGCCTGCAGGAAGAAACACCTGAGTGCTGGGCTGTGTGTCTTTGTGTAATTTTGTGTGTGCATATGGGGCACTGGGAGATTATAGGGGCAGTGTTTTCAAGGCTATGGGTCAGCATATGAGGGCAAAAAACAAATAAATACGGCTGTGGGACAATGTCTGCGCATGGGTGACGTTATGGGGCAGTATCTGTGTGCCATTATGGGGCATCATGTGTATGAGGCTAAGGGGCTAGAGTGTGTGTGTGCGCGCAAGGCTATGGGCCAGTGTGTGTAAACTACGGGGCAGTATCTGTATGTATGAGACTATGAGACAGTATGTGTGCTATGGGGTCAGTGTGCGGCTATGGGGGCCGTGTGCACGTGCGGCTATGGGGGCAGCTTGCATGAGCGGTTATGTGGGCAACATGCGGCAATGGGATAGCGCTTGTGGCTATGGGGCAGTGTGCGGCTATGGGGCAGTGTGCGTGTGTGCGGCTGTGGGGCATTGTGTGTATGTGACTAAATAGCAATGCCCCCTTCCTACGGCACTGAGCACTCGCATGTGCGGTGGCTAAGAGCCTGAGCCTGCCTCATGTCCTGATATTGGTGTAACTGGGTGCAGGGGGGATCTGCGGGCCCTGAGGATGGCTCGGGCCCCATGGCAGCTGCACCCCTTGCAGTTACACCACTGGTAAGATGCAACAAGACTGAAAGCTTGAAAGAAAGAACACTGGACAACAATTACAGAGCTGTGTTACTTTGATCAAGTATTAAAACTGGGGTGGATAGTGTAATGGTTAGCACAGCACTGAGGTCATGGGTTCTATTCCCACAATTCCTTAACTGTGTGGAGTTTGTGTATTCTCCCTGTGTCCCACAATCCAAAAATATACTGATCTCTGGTCGCCCACAAAAATTAACCCTGGAATGAATGAATGTACGTGTACATGAGGTAGGGAATATAGATTGTAAGCTCCACTAGGGCAGGGACATGTGCGCTATATAAATTTCTGGTAATAAATAAAATTAAAAAAGGAGAGACTTGATGGTACAAAAAAATCTCTACATTTATTTACAGTATTATGGGTCTGTACATATTTAACAACGAGTGATTCTCTTGTTATCACTCCCTAAGTGATATATTTTACTATATCCTCTTGTGTGTACACTCAATATCGTTAACGATGCGGGCTCCTGCACATCGTTAACAACCCCTGCCGTCGGCTAAGCATGCAGGTCAATTTGGCTACATGTTCAGAGGGCCCAGGTGATGTCAGTGAACAATATCATTTACTGATATCGTCCAATGTGTACACTCTATATCGGCGACCCGTGACTGAGGCCGATATTGTTAACTATGATATATAGGAGCTGATTGGTGTACCATTTAACAATTGTAAGGAGTGACAACAAGAACATCCAGTGTTGTTAAATCTGATGAAAGGTTTGCACTATAACTTTCCTTGCAAACATTGCATACCTCCCAACTTTGAAGCTGCTTGAAGAGGGACACAGGCGCGCGCCGCAGGGGGTGTGGCTATCCAAAATGGGCATGGCCTATAAACACGTCTTCCTGTGAGGCCACGCCTCCGTTTTGACGCTGTAGGGCAGTGATTTTCAACCTTTTTACCTTGCGGCACACTAAATAAGATTTTTAAATTGCCAAGGCACACCATGAGATCCCCACAGGGCAAAACACATTGGCCCCCACAGAAAAAAAAGAAAACTATTGGCCCCCATATAAAAACCAATCACACTGGTCCCCACAGGTAATAAAAGTAAAATACTTTGCCCCTTTACATGTAAAGAAGAGACCAGTAAATAACATTTGAACTGGTGGTGGCTGTAAACTGGTTTGGCCATCTCTAGATCTGGGGGCACACTTGGGAACAGCTCAAGGCACACTAGTGTGCCATGGCACAGTGGTTGAAAAACACTGCTGTAGGGGCATGGCCCAGAGGCTCTGTGAGCCTCTAGCCATGCCCCCAGCCCCCCTGGATGCAGGAATGGACACTGTGCGTGCATGCACACAGCGTTTATTCACCGCTGCTCAGCAACTGACAGGGGGACTCCCAACACCCCCCCCCCCCCCCACGCCGCGGCACATTGCCGGCTGCGGGAGGGATGCGGGAACGTCCCCGAATACCAGGACGCTCCCGTTGTAATCGGGACTGTTGGGAGGTATGATTACATCGTATAAGCCAGTGGATATAATATTTATATTAAGAGTGACACAGATACTTTTTTCCTGCCTCCAGAATAAGCACGTGGGATTTCTTAGGTCAAGGACTTGGAAATGCATCAGCCTTTATCATGCAGCAGGCCTATGTACGAGCATTTTCAAAAGTTTCTTGAGGCAGATTCTTAAATAAGATCACCTGATGTGTTCTGTTTTGGAATGCATTATAATTGTAGCTGACAGATCATGTGCCTTTCCAGCTTTCTGCAGGAACTGGTGAACAGCATCCATCATTCCTGTAGAGCAACATTGCAGTATGCCTTGTTTACTTCAGTGTTAATCCATAAAGGCTTCACATACATTTTCATGTGATAGCTACTGACAACATGGGGAGTTGTATTGAGATACATCAAGAGTGTGATATAAAGCAATGGCATATATATGCAGAGTTTCTGTCATTACCCATCATATCAGTGAATAGCCTTTATAAAACGGTCTGTATTTAATATGTTTGCAATTTATAATTGCATGCTAATTACTATGCAAATAAGATGCTGTTTCTGCATTAATCATGGCATGACTGGAGGATATAAATAAAAGCCGCCATGTGAGGGAGGTGGGAATCCACTGGAACATGCTAAAATAGTTCACTCCTGGGATATTTCATATCCATTCCATTTTATGCGGCACAGTGATAACCACTGATCCCTGACATCTTGTTTATTCTTCCTTAGCATAGGAAATAGCCATTTGTCACGGATTTGCATTCAATGTTATATTGTCCTTGACCAGGTAAAGTAAAGCAAATTATGAATCTATCTTCATTCAATAGAAGCACTGGACCTCAGATGCCACCAGGAAATTATTCCTTATCAACACAGTTTCTTTGTCTCCTGGTAGAACACTATCGGGGATAGAGTACAAGCTATTTCTAGAATGTTTGTGTTCCCCCAATATGTGTGCTTCTGTAGTCACTAACCATAGCTATACATGCATTTATGAGGGATAAATGACATCCATGAAACCCTGCAAATTTTTAAAAATTGAAAACAGAAAATTGGTATGCAATAAAAAGGTGCAGAAACTCATAGTTGTTTACAACATGGACAACATAGTCCTATTGGTTGCTATAGTTTACCACATCCTTTTCTTGTAGAATCCGGTGTTAAAGTTCGGAATACCAAATAGTGATTCCAAGAACATCTGCAATATGTAACTATGCAGCACTGAGAAGACTCATCGATAATAGACTATAGGTGACGTAGGAAATGCTTACTGTTAATCAGAATGTTTCCCTTTTTCTCTAAAATACAATTTGTTAGAGCATAGTTATGTTGTAAGTCAGGAGAGTAAGGGGATTTTGTGATCGTCTTTATATCATATGTTCATGTATACATTTAAATATCTACATTTATACACAATTGTGCAGCCACGTGACACAAACTTCTATGCGGTTAATTGTTCTCTCCCTGCTTCTAGCAATGAATAATATATCTACTATATAGTTTAAGTTTACCAGTCTTGTAGTTTCCTCACAATCTGGGTTCTGGTTCATACTGTACCTGGGCTGGATTTGTCACTGGGCCTGTGAGGGCAGCATCTGTCCGTCTGAGTCACAGAATCAGAATCAGAATCAACTTTATTGGCCATGTATGCTTGCGCACACTAGGAATTTTTTGTGGATTTACAGTGCAGCATCAAGCAGGGATGAAGGGGGGGGAGGCATTACATACATTACATTAAGACATTACATGTGGGAAACACATGCCCACCGAGTTGCACAGCGCCTAGGCAGCCATCAGCGGCGCCACTGGTCACTGCTACAGCCAGGTAGGTAACATTAAGCAGAGACAGTACAATTATCACACAGGGAACACATACCCGTCAAGTAGCACAGCGCCTAGGCAGCCATCAGCGGCGCCACTGGTCGCTGAAACAGCCAGGTAGGTAACAATACAAGCAGAGACACTACAGTTATCACACAGGGAACATATTTGGCTGAGCTGCACAGCTCCTAGGCAGCCATCAGCGGCGCCATCTTGATCATGCTGCTCAAAGGCAGCAGTAATAATAATATTTGTATTTATGAACCACTTTTCTTCCAAAGCTGACACACCCTGCCAGCTTGTTGCTGGCAGGGTGTGCAACCAGTGAAGGTACAGCATACAGGCTTTGCATACAGTGGGGGTAGAGGTATATGATGAAGATCATGGTAAAGAAACAGTAAAACAAAGAGTAATACATAGCTTTCCTCAGCTCAGAGGCGGAGACAGATAGTAATTTGGGAAAAGCAAAATAAAATGTGGCAATGTTTCGGTTTATGTCCAAATCCAGTCCAAACTCCAGTTCTAACTCATTGCTTGCTTTAGATTACTTGCTTCAGATGATGATGCCAGACAAGCCTTGGCCGGGCTTCTCCAAATTTCCCATTTTAAAGGAAAGTTAGGTCAGCTGGTACAGGGGGAGGGGTTGGTGTTTGCACACATTGCTCAGCTTATCTGATTAAAGGTGGTAGATGTTGTAGGCTCCCAGTAGCAAAACACATTTCCATTGCAGACTGTTCTTTTAAATGAGAAGCATCAGGTTTTGAAAAATGGCATTCATGTACCTGTACAGAGGAGATGAGAGATGATTTAAAAACTTCATTCCAGTTCTAACTCATTGCTTGCTTTAGATGACTTGCTTCAGATGATGATGCCAGACAGCTGCCAATGAGCGGAACTGTAGGACACTGAAGTCAATTGCTGCAGGTCTAAGCCGGAAGGGGGCAACTTTTCCATTGTGTCCTGTTCCATGTCCCTCTAGCTCAAGGGTCAGGGAACTTTTTTACCTTTTACCCCAAAATATATTTAGATACGCCGATGTTACCCCCATTGATGGGAAACAAAGGAAATCATATAATTGTAAGACACACTGTACCCCCATAAATTGATGATATATCATTCTAGTATGGTACACAGCCTGGCAGCCATTGATAATTATGATGATGACTACCATGTATGGCTGTGTGTGGTACAAAATTTGTCATACAGCCATACATGGTAATCATCATCATTATCAATGGCTGCCAGGCTGTGTGTGGTATAGTCATTGATAATGTGACATCCTGGCACTATTAGTGTCAGTATTTCAAGATGATATAGTAACAGTCTGTGCAATTTTCTCCCCTAGACTAGAGATGGGTATACCTTGCCAGGAGCCTTTAACCAGGCAAAGTACAGACTGCGCGGTGCCAAGATGGCGCAGCAGCTAGTCAACTATACTGAAGAAGCGGTCGTACTCAGAGGCGGGGCCTGGGGCATCACGCAGGGAAGCATGTTATACGCAAGAGCCTGATGCGCTGCACTGCATCAGGTCCTTGTACACTACAGTACTGTAACACACACAGCCGGGCATGCATATAGAATCTATATATAGATTCTATATGCAATTAAATTAATTTCCTGGGGGTAATGGATGGTTGCGCCACCGAGGCACAGTGGGAATGCACATAGATTCATGTGTTTCCGCAGTGCGACCATTCCTTACTCCCAGGAATTTAATTTTTATCCCATTTGGGGTAATTTACCCTTGTTACCTGCTCTAGCTGCTGGAACTAATTGCTTTAGGACTGCTACTGACAGCTAGTCGTCGGCAGCAGTCCTGCAGCAGCACTTGCCTGGGTGTTCAGCCCCGGTGACACAGTGTCCTGTGAGGGAGCGTGGTGTGGGCAGATGGGAGCACTGTGCTCACAGTCTCAGAGCCGGGGCAGGACTACTCTGGTTCAGCAGCAGCCACTATGCAGGAGATATGCTGAGCTCTGTGATGTCCCAGTGGGTAACTGACAGGCTGCGCGGCAGCATGGTAATCCATCTGTGGCCAATCTCCCGCGTGTCCCCCCCTTGGCAGGGGGGTCCGTCAGAGAAAATGACATGAATCGCATCTTTGTAGCCCTGCCCCCCACTGTGCAATGCCTGAAATACCGACATTGCACAGCATGGGGCGTGGCCACAGGGACGCAACTCTGGATGAACCAGCGGCCGCCCGCCTCTTTCCACCCCATCGGTGCGCCCCCCCCCCCCCGCCCTAGCTCACTGAACTGGCTGCCAAAAAGTAGGCAACCCTGACACTAAGTAATATTTTAAACAATAATTAATAATTTTAAATATCTCTTAGTGTGTACGCTCAATATCTTTAGCGATGCAGCTCCCACAGGTCATTGCCAACCCCCCTGTCCTCAGCTCAGTTTCACTATATTGTCAATTTACAGCATGTTCTGAGCGAGTACCGTCACTGTTAACTATATTGTTTGATTGTGTTCAAATAAAATCATCTAGTGTATATAGGGTGACCAACTCATCCCTTTAATCCGGGACACATATTAATTGCACAGGTTCATTGGCTGGCTTTCACCTGGTTTTAAACTGCCACATATCCAGACTCCATTTCACCTGATTTTAAACTGCCACAGAACCTGTGTAATTAATATGTGTCCCGGATTAAAGGGATGAGTTGGTCACCCTAAGTGTATACCAAGCTTTATCTTTCACTATTCACCTCATCCCTGACCATCGCTCCCTCTGACGACCTAATGGGGATGCGGGATGATTTCAGGGAATTTTCTAAGCGATATCACCAGATTGCTTAGAAAATGCCCCTACAGCACTCTGTGTGTAGAGGCCATAGCAACGTGCAGCCCCGTTTGTCGCTATTGTCCAGCGATTAATATCCATCATGGTGGATAAAGCTAGTTAATCGCTGGTCAGTTTTCTCTGGTATTTTTACCAGAGAACACTGGCCCTGACATATTGCTCAGCACTTACACATCCCTGTGCAGTCTTCTGTGCTGAGCGATCTTTCTGAGTGATCTGAGTGATCTACATTGCTCAGAATGCTCAGCAGTGTCAACCCTGACATTTGCTCCCTCAGACAAACTGATTGGCTGGCTGCTGTGTATAGTGTGGGCATGCAGGGGCGGGGACAGCTGAGCCAAGCTGCCAAGAGGTGCGTCCAAGCCCAGTGTGATGTTCCTTCCTCTGGGTCAAGTCCAGACTAATGCGTGTGTGATGTCATCACGCCACATGCCTAAGGGGGGGGGGGGTTTAGCCAAAAATATTGGTTTAATTAACTAGTTTTGATTGATCATTCAATGTTAATTGATTGTAACAGCAAAACCAAGATTGTAATTCAATATTCACCACATACTGTAGAGTAGATGACGGATTGTCTATCTTTATGATGATGGCCTGAGAACATCTACAGATCATCCCTACCTCTCTCAAGCCATGCATGAGTCCAGATAAATATGTGCTGTATACATTTGCTGTTATAATTCATGGCTGTCTTCTTATTTGCTGATGACATTCTTCTCACCCTAACCAATCCCCTGATCTTCATTCCTATGTAGATTAAATTATGGCTAATTTGTCTTTCTCTCCTTTGGTTAAAACACTTTTCAGAGAATACTTTTTCTACTCTGCCTCGTTTCACGGCGGACTGTGAGGAAAATGTGCCCGGTGGTTCCTGCTACCTCCTGGAGATAACAATCAGCAGCAGTCGGCATATTGGTGGGACTGTATATCTCCTCATCCTCACCTTTTTAGAATTCAGATCATTTAAAGAGATTCTAGGCCAGGAGGTTATTACTAAATCCATGTTTTGGCTTTTTAAAAAGATATCTGGCCCTGTGTCATCCTACAAGAATTTGCTTCTTAAACATCTCAATAGTACAGCCAAAGCTGTCATACTGGATCATTGGTAGGCCACAGCCTCACCTACTACTATAGAATAGTTTACTTGATTGGATTATCATTTTAATATGACCTTTTGTTATTTGAAGATGATACATTTTATGCGTTCAGTGCCATCTGGGGAACCGCAGGGCCGGCGCCACCACTAGGCAGGTTTAGGCATTTGCCTAGGGCGCCGGCCACTGGAGGGCGGTAGTGAGCTGCAGGCCAGCTACCGCAGTGGAGAGCCGGAGGAAGGAGAAGCTGCAGCAGCATCGATCTGCAAAGCAGGTGAGTGATATCCCTCCTCCCACCCGCCGTAACCCCCGTGTAAAACTTGCTGCCTCTGCCTGGTCGTCAGCAGCCAGGCCAGCGGCAGTGTTCGGTGGCGGGGGCCGCCCCAGCCCTCGCCACATAGTCAGCACTGCCTGCAACCCCCCTTCCCCCCGGCTGGACAGTGCCTGCAGTCCCCCCTTCCCCCCCGGCTGGACAGCGCTCGCAGTCCCCCCCTCCCCCTGGCTGAACAGCGCTCGCAGTCCCCCCCTCTCCCCGGCTGGACAGCGCTCGCAGTCCCCCCCCTTCCCCCAGCTGGACAGCTCCCGCAGTCCCCCCCTCCCCCCCGGCTGGACAGCATCCGCAGTCCCCCCCCCCTGAGCTAGTCTAGCGGTAGTCCGCTGCCCCCACCCCCCCCAGGCAATCAGTACCCATTGGGGAGAGGGGGCGGGCGGGTTGCCTTGGGCGATAACAGGGCTTGCACCGGCCCTGGGGACCCGGGCTCATGCTCAAAGAGGTTTCTACCCATGCCAATCAATTCTAAGGTTATCAGTAAAATCCTATGTGTCATGAAACTTGGCTTGACTTTATTTCGCATGGATCCCCTTTCCTCCCAACCCCTCACCCCACTCAAATCGCTTTCACTGTCTCTCTTTCTTCCTTTAAAATAATAAATGTTTCACCCCAGTATATTTACAAAACTCATTAATAAACAATTTTTGGTATTCAATATACTGATTGTTGCACATTAATGGTGGTCTGCATCTTATGTATGAACTTTTGGTATTTTTAATAAACATTTATTGCATGCATTTATATTTCTAAAGTTTGGCAGAGGGGAGACTCCCTTAATTATTATGCAATGGTTATTTGTATATGGGATGTGAACTATATATAAGTAGCCTACTACGTGATAGAGTCAATAAATTCTACCAGGTTTGGGGATCTTGGTAGTCGCTTAACAATGTTTCACTCCCTATGATCTAGGTAGAGTAGAGGAATGGACACGAGCATGGCAATCATAATGTAATGCAAAAGCATGCACTTGGGTCTCAAAACGCCAAAGGCTAAATATTGTATTATTGTCACTATATTGGAAACTACTGAGGAGAAAAGGAATATTGCAGATGACTAATGGTGCCCACACACGCACCGATCCCAGCAGTGCGATGCTATGCGATGGGGTGCACGCTCCCGCGGCACCTCATCGCACAGTACAAAAAGTATGTGCTGCACATACTTTTTGTACTAGCTTTTTATCGCATATCATCGCATCGCATGCACAAGGCATCGATGCATCTGTGGGCACCTTAATGCAGTGTGCACACGGTGAGATTCCCTTGCTATTCGACTTAAGATTTGAGTGCTATACAATCTTTGCTAACTCTGTACTATTTACATACAATTCATGCTATCTGCATTAGATTTGCACTATGTAATCATTGCTGCACTGCCTATCTGGGTTTCGATTTGTGCTGTCACGAGAAGGTAAAAAACCTGTGCGATCTGCATGCTATCTGCATGTGATTTTGACTATATAGTCAAAATCTAATGACAAAGCAATGAGGAAGGCAAGCCAGATGCTTGGTTGCATAGGGAGAGGAATCAGCAGCAGAAAGAAAGAAATAATGATGCCACTTTAGAGGTCATTGGTATGACCTCATCTAGAATTCTGTGTCCAATTCTGGAGGCCATATCTCCAAAGGAGTATATAAATGAGGTAGAGACGGTTCAAAGAATGTCAACTAAAATGGCACATGACCTACAACACCAAACTTACCCTGAAAGACTAAAACATTTCAATATGTATAGTTTGGAGCAGAGAAGGGAAAGGGGGGACATGATAGAAACTTTAAAATATAACAGAGGTTTTATCAAGATCCAGGATGGAAACATTCTTCAAACAAAGAGAAATATTAGAACCCAAGGACATGCCCTGAAACTGGAGAGAGGTAGGTTCAAGGGAAATCAGAGGAAAAATTACTTCATACAAAGGGTAGTGGACAAGTGACCTCCCATCAGAGGGGGGTCCCCCCCCCTCCAGGACTTACCTGGCCAGGCTGAAGCCTGGTGCTGTCCCCGGTGACCCTGGAGCGGTGGCCACCGGGCTGATAAAATGGTGTAAAAAAAATAGAATTAACTATTGTCTAATACTGTGGAACTATGAGTCCCAGCAAGCCTCCCCCGCATGCTGGGACTTGAAGAACCACAAGTCCCAGCATGCGGGGCATTAAAGGGCCCGCTGGCACTTGTAGTTCCACAGTATTAAAAATTGTCCACCATTAGTGGTCAACCAAGTGTGTGTTGACCTAGACTTGGTCGAACTGTGGACTGGATACCCCCTATTGTATGCAGTTAGATTTAATAAAGCAATTGTTTGTAACTGTCAATGGAAAACAATAGATGCATAATGGTATACATTTGTAGTAGCAGTTGAGCCTTTTTCAATGGATATAGTTGTTTCTTTAGTTCGCTAATCTTGTCTGTGGGGTTAGAGCCTTTTATAGAACAAGCTCTATAAATGCACTTGCCTTATGCTAGGCTGAGGAGCACACTTTTACTAGACGTATTTGTAGACACCCAAAAGGAGGAGTTACCTTATAGATGCGGTGGGGGCCGTGCCTCCCCAACCTCACGGATCTCAGTCTGGAGTCTTCTCTTGATACAGGAATGGGCACAGAACACTCGACCACTGGGTTAGGTTGACCTTTTATTTTCAAAGCAGTCACTATGGACGTCAACCTCTTTCAGTTAACAACTTAACAATATTATCACAACAAGTGAACAAATTGTAATAACATTCAAGTAAACGGACATGTTTTACAGTGCAGTAAACATTCAAGTAAAAGGAAATGTTTTACCATAATGTCAGGCAATACAGAGAAGGAAACGTTTTACCAGCATACTAAACAGTGCAGACAAGGAAATGCTTTACCATAATACTAGGCATTACTCCTATAATCAATCAGTACTTCTGACCTCTATTTACTGTAGATTCTTTGCATGCATATAACCTAGGGTTACCGGTAACCATAACCCTAACTAAAGTCCCGGATTGCAGGTCCTAATAACCTGACCCGTGCACAAGGGTTTCGGTGGGGCCCAAGCGGTGCTCCTATCTGAAGATGGGCCAGGGGAAAAACAATATAAGAAGGGCTCTTGGTTTGCTGTAAGCGGGGTCGCTTTACTAGGGCGTGGGTGAATCCCACTTGGAGTCCTGGAAGGGTTAGATCACTCTCAAGTGTTGGTAAGGAGGCCTTTGGGCCCTTATAGTTACCCTGTTTCCTTACCCAGGCGTCCGGCTGGGATCAGTAAGTCTTCACCAGTGCTGTGTACCCTCCTGGGAGTGCTAGTGTGGGCGCCTAGACGTTGCCACAATCAGCTACACAGGACTACTGGCCACTGGCCTGCACTGTGGCTCTCTATGCGGCCTCAATGGGTACAACCCTGTCATGCGCTAGGGTCCATGGGTCCCTGACCCTATAATGTGCCTGGCGGGCGATATAATAGGGGTGGTAGGCAGGGGCACAGTGTGCAGTAAGGTACCTGTATCGGCTGCAGGTGCTGGTTCCAACCAGTCTCGATCTCCCGGACTCTGTCACCGCTGATCTGTCCCTGGTGACTGCATCAATGGTGCCTCTGCTGTCCAGGCTCTGCTGCTGCTTACACCATGCTGCTGGGCTCTGGCTACTATGCTCTGTGCTACCCACGTGCTGGCTGCTGGGCTCTGGCTGCTGGGCTCTGTACTGTCCACGTGCTGGCTGCTGGGCTGGCACTTAATATTTACTGCAGGGCTCTGGCAGCTTGACACTGTGACTGCTGTGTTCTCTTGTACAGTTTGCACGCTGCCTGACTGGCTCCGTCTCTCACAGGCTGGGCTGCCACTCATTACTGGAGCTCTGTGCTGCTCAAGTGTCTTTCAAGCTGCATGGAGAAGTCTCCTCTCTCTGTGCTAGCTGCTAACTTCCTCAGTCACCTCTGACCTCTCTCTTCCTGTCACACTCCAGCCTGTCTGTGTTTAACTCTTTAGGTCTGAGCTGTGCCTAGTGCTGGGGTATATTAACCCCTGGTTAACTGGAATGCACGGCACCTATTATTCCACAGTTATGGGGTGTTACATCCGCCCATACTTTTTTATGTGCGTGTCCTCACGCCACGCTCTCGGAGACATAAGTCCGAACCTTTCAAAGTTCTGAATCCGTAAAGTCTCTTTCGCAGTCCGAATACTACCGACAGTTATAACAGTGTCAACATAAATGAACAACCTATACATATATACATAAATATATAACATCAGAACGGCATGAGATTATTACAGCTGGAGCTTATTCTCGGTACCGGGCTGGAGTCCTCTACAGGTTCTGTGGTCAGTATAGCCGGGATGGACGGTATGCTCCACCCTACGTTCAACAGCAGTTCCTGCGGGCCCCTGGGCATGCTCCCGGGGGCGACGGTAGGGACCTCCGTCTGTCGAGAGTATGACTTAGGCTGGTTGCAATGTACCCAGTGCAGTCGAGTCCTGTCCGGTTCTCCGCTTTGGTGGACTTCGATTGCTGCCGTCGGGCTCTTGGTGACCACGTAGGGCTCGGCCTCCCATTTATGGTGAAATCTACGCCGGGGATGACTGTTAACGATAGGGGTGGGGTGATTCCACTCCTCTGCTGCGACCGGCTTCTCTCCTCTATTGGCGGGAACGAGGTTCACTCTTGAGCGTAGATGCCGTGAGACTGGGCTGAGGGAAATCGGTGCCTCCATCTGTCCACTTTGGCACCAATGGGCACGCCTGCGGAAAGGACGCCTGTCGGGGCCCGGCCGGTTTCTTCTCTCTGGCACCCCACCTGGACCAGTCACGTTCACCGCTTTGGCACCCTTTTCCTCCTCCACCACATCGAACTCCACCGTCTCGCCTTCTCTGAGACTGCACAGAAGTCTCCGCGAGTGGCTCTTCCTTAGGGCTGTCCGATGGACAAAAATGTCATCCCTTGTGTCGTTCCGGTTGATGAAGCCATATCCCCTTCGGATGTTAAACCACTTGACCGTCCCTTGGGTACGCGGGGCCAGCACTCTCTTCTCCACTTGGCTCCCCTGGACGCAGATTATGTGCCGTTGGGTGATCTCCCCAGTCTGGTCTTGGTTAACTGGTTCCTGCTTTAACGCTGCAATCAGCTCTTCAGGGCAATTCCTTAGTATGTTCATGCCCAGGATGATGGGGGCAACTCTCCCTTCCCCGCAGGTGATCACTAAATAACCCTGCCTGGGTAAGCGGGTTCGTCCAATCTGCAAATCTGCTTCCCAGTACCCGTTGCAGACGACCTCTCGGCCATTGGCAGCGACCACCTTCACTTGTGTGGGGGGCTGTCTAAACGGTACTTTTCCCCAATACTTTTGGAGAGTGGGTAACTGTATCATGGATACCTGTGACCCGGTGTCGATCATGGCCACTGTCTCTATCCCGTTGATCACTACTGGGATCCTCAGGCATTGTCCTACATATTGGGCCCACCATTCCTCCGAGTCTGAGTCTACTCCCGGTGTTCTCCCCGAGGTTCGGCCCTCATCCTCGGGGCATTGCAGTTTAAATGGTCGGACGAGGGGCAGTTTCTCTCGACGTGCCCGGCCTCCTGACAGTGTCGACACATGGGCTGGCCTTGATGGTCGAATGGGTCTGAGGCTCGCCTCCCATATCCTCGGGGTGGGTCCCATCGATTCCGGTTCAATTGCTGTCCTTCCATCTTCCATCTGGCCTCCCCGCGGTTAGCCGCGGTTTGCTGTGTCAGCTGGCGTATGTCTCGCTCCATTGCAGCCATCACGAGGGTCAGGTCTTCCACCTGGCGCTGGAGGGATTGGTCTGGATTTCCCGCTGGCGGTTGGCAACTCTGGATGGTCCGGTCTTTTAATCGGCCGACTTGTTCAGAGCTCGTGGCCACAGATCCTCGATCCCCCGCCATCTCCGGATATTCTGCTTCGGGGTCAGTGTGATTCCCGATGGTCAGGATGGCGGTGTTCTTAAAGTCGGCAAAGGACTTTCCCGGCATCTGCATCTTTAGGATTCGTAGCTGGGTCTTGATGACGGGGTTCGACGCTCCCTCCACGAACTGGAGAGTGAGAGCCTCGTCACTGTTACGAACCTCATCTTTGTCGGCCGCTTGGATGAGCTTCAGGGCCTTCTGTAGGCTAAGGGCGAAGTCCCGGAGGGTTTCGCCTGGTCGCTGTTTCCGACCGTAGAGTTGCATCTTCAACTCTGGGAGGGTGGCGGTCTCGAAGATCATGGCCAGCCGGTTCAAGATCTGGTCGGTGTCCTTCTTTTGGTCATCATCCCACGATTCGACCTCGCTAAGGGCAGAGCCCGTGAGTTGGCCGATTAGGATCTGTACCCTCTGTTCTTCGCTCGGGGTGTAGAGCTGGGCCATGGACTTCATCTGGTTCCTGAATGCCGTGAACGCGGCGCCCTTGTTGGGGTCCCCACTGTAAGTCAGCATCCATGGGGCCCCAAAGTAATAGGGTAGCGTGATGGGAGCATGAGGGAGGGCTGCTGGAGCAGGTACTGCCACTGGAGGGGCAGCCTGTTGGTCGCCGTTGGGGGGCACACCGGGTGGTTGTCCACCCCCAACCTGTACTGCGTCCATCCTGGTATCAGATTATACTCCGCGTCGACTATATCCTGTTCGTGACGCCAGAAAACTGTAGACACCCAAAAGGAGGAGTTACCTTATAGATGCGGTGGGGGCCGTGCCTCCCCAACCTCACGGATCTCAGTCTGGAGTCTTCTCTTGATACAGGAATGGGCACAGAACACTCGACCACTGGGTTAGGTTGACCTTTTATTTTCAAAGCAGTCACTATGGACGTCAACCTCTTTCAGTTAACAACTTAACAATATTATCACAACAAGTGAACAAATTGTAATAACATTCAAGTAAACGGACATGTTTTACAGTGCAGTAAACATTCAAGTAAAAGGAAATGTTTTACCATAATGTCAGGCAATACAGAGAAGGAAACGTTTTACCAGCATACTAAACAGTGCAGACAAGGAAATGCTTTACCATAATACTAGGCATTACTCCTATAATCAATCAGTACTTCTGACCTCTATTTACTGTAGATTCTTTGCATGCATATAACCTAGGGTTACCGGTAACCATAACCCTAACTAAAGTCCCGGATTGCAGGTCCTAATAACCTGACCCGTGCACAAGGGTTTCGGTGGGGCCCAAGCGGTGCTCCTATCTGAAGATGGGCCAGGGGAAAAACAATATAAGAAGGGCTCTTGGTTTGCTGTAAGCGGGGTCGCTTTACTAGGGCGTGGGTGAATCCCACTTGGAGTCCTGGAAGGGTTAGATCACTCTCAAGTGTTGGTAAGGAGGCCTTTGGGCCCTTATAGTTACCCTGTTTCCTTACCCAGGCGTCCGGCTGGGATCAGTAAGTCTTCACCAGTGCTGTGTACCCTCCTGGGAGTGCTAGTGTGGGCGCCTAGACGTTGCCACAATCAGCTACACAGGACTACTGGCCACTGGCCTGCACTGTGGCTCTCTATGCGGCCTCAATGGGTACAACCCTGTCATGCGCTAGGGTCCATGGGTCCCTGACCCTATAATGTGCCTGGCGGGCGATATAATAGGGGTGGTAGGCAGGGGCACAGTGTGCAGTAAGGTACCTGTATCGGCTGCAGGTGCTGGTTCCAACCAGTCTCGATCTCCCGGACTCTGTCACCGCTGATCTGTCCCTGGTGACTGCATCAATGGTGCCTCTGCTGTCCAGGCTCTGCTGCTGCTTACACCATGCTGCTGGGCTCTGGCTACTATGCTCTGTGCTACCCACGTGCTGGCTGCTGGGCTCTGTACTGTCCACGTGCTGGCTGCTGGGCTGGCACTTAATATTTACTGCAGGGCTCTGGCAGCTTGACACTGTGACTGCTGTGTTCTCTTGTACAGTTTGCACGCTGCCTGACTGGCTCCGTCTCTCACAGGCTGGGCTGCCACTCATTACTGGAGCTCTGTGCTGCTCAAGTGTCTTTCAAGCTGCATGGAGAAGTCTCCTCTCTCTGTGCTAGCTGCTAACTTCCTCAGTCACCTCTGACCTCTCTCTTCCTGTCACACTCCAGCCTGTCTGTGTTTAACTCTTTAGGTCTGAGCTGTGCCTAGTGCTGGGGTATATTAACCCCTGGTTAACTGGAATGCACGGCACCTATTATTCCACAGTTATGGGGTGTTACATCTTACATTAGCCAAGGGTCACAATAAGTCACTGTTCTCTAAGGATAATTCTCAAGGGGCAATCCATTACACAAATGACACATTAACACATACTTAAACATATTGTCCTATGTCATTTGAGCTTTGTTAATTGGTTAATTAAATGATAACTTAAAAAAAATCTTTCTTCATATGTCCATAGCCCATAGGGACTGAATAATATGTTATTATAGCTTGCTACTGTATACTGTATGGAGGTTATTCTGGTCCATTCGCACGGACCATTCATTCGAACTGGGACCGATGTTCGGCGTATGCACATGCGCAGCCGCATTTCTGTGACAGTGCATATGCCCGGTGCACGCACCCAAGACAACGGGTGGAGGGGTGGGGCGGCATCGGATAGTCATGCACATGGGAATGGCCAGTGTTTCATAGGCGTTCACATGGAAATCTCCCAGTGATTTCCATGGCAATGGTCAGCTGACATCATCGGATTCGCAGGGTGGTGTCTGGGGGCCTCGCAAGGCTGTGAATTCGTAGCCTTGCGAATCAACCAGAATAAGGCCCTTTGTGCATTTCTACATTATTATATCAGTCTACATGTCTTAATGGTCTGCTTTACAAAATGTTTTATTAATTTTCTAAATATTATTGGTGAAATCTGTGAGTTATGTTGTTATTATTTAAAATCTGTCATGTTGTCATGTGATCTTGCATAGTACAATGAGTTACTTATACTCACCCTTTTCTGTAAGTACTACTGATAGTGAAAGTTACTTCAGATGTAATTTTTTAGCTTATATAGGAAATATTAACTGTTTTTTCCACAACATTTTTTTATTTGAATTAGTATAACAAATGTGAGCGACACTGGCATTTTTTAGTAGATATTTTGCACATCTCTCACAGATTAAAGTGTTAGTTAGACGAGTGGATTCCTAAGTAATGGGTAATATCCTTATATTTTACAGTATGGGTACACTATTTTATTTACATATACAGTATATCATGTTTGTATCACTGTCTTATGTTAGCTTTATTGCTGTGTTATTGTCTATGGTTTATGGGGGTTATTCAGACCTGGGGCCAGATGCACTAAGCTTCAAAAGTGATAAAATGGAGAGTGATAAACAGGCAGCCAATTAGCTCCTGTCTGACATTTTTCAAACCTAGTCTGTCACATGACAGTTAGCAGCTGATTGGCTGGCTGTTTATCACTCTCCATTTTATTAGTTTTGAAGCTCAGTGCATCTGGCCCCAAATCAGCTAATTTGCAAAGCCCTGTGATCAGGTATATGCCGCCCAGCTAGAGTGAAATCCGGTCCCATGCAAGCCTGCAAATTGCTTAGCATGGCCTGCGAATTGCTTAGCACAGTGTTATGACTCACTGTGGCTGATGCTTGAATCCAACGGACTTCCGTGAGGAAACCACTAAGGAAAACTCCTAAGGAGACCACTACGGAAAACCGAACAGAACAGAGCACTGAGCTGGAGCCTTCTGACGTCTTCTGGGTAGCCGCCTGTGTACGTTTTGGCCTAAGCCCACAGAGCCCTCCAACGAGCCTTCTTGCCTATAACAGCCCCTTTCCCGTAAGACTTGTAGCGTCTACAGGTACTGATATGCCGCCAGGACTTACTTCGACAGGGGGCAGTGTGAGCTTAACCCTCTACGATGGGCACAGCTACCGGTATTAAACTGAGTACAGGGAAACTAATACAAAAGGCACAGGGGACTAGGTACACGGGGTAGGTGCTCACGACAGTGGGTGGACGGACCACAAAAGGACGACACAAGTGAGTGGTGTGATTAAGGTGATTACAGGGGAACCACAAGAATACAAGTTATATACAAACGGGGTTTAAACCCCAGTCCCAGTTCTGGAGTTTACCACGCGGGTATCCCAGAGCTGGGGTGCCACCGTAAATGGCCCAGCAGTACAAAATGACAGCAAGAATAACAAACAAGGCAAGGAGGGAGGATAAACTGGGATATACGGCAGGTAACAGGTTAACGGATAGGGAATACCTGTGAAGATGCATGGGTAACGAGACTCCACAAAGGGACCAGATATCACAGCAGAGGAGCCAAGACCAACCTGAAGCTAACTCTATATCTGGCGTCTGCCTGTACTCATAGTGAGGACTATACAGGAGCATGGTCCAATCACAGCCTGCGGGACCTGCCCATAACATAAATCATCCCGCAGCTGTGTTTAAACTTTCCCACCCGCCTGCGGCTGCCTGGCATCCCCGTCACCTAGGCAATCGCTGCGGCAGCGGGGAGTATTACGTCGTGGCTGCCTTGCGACGGCAGCCGAAAGTTCGGGCCCGGAAGTGTGCTGGCGTCCCAGCTGCCAAGCAACAGCCGGGGCGCACACTCCGGGACCCGTCCGTCGTGCACGGCACCCGGGGCCACGGGTCCCAACACACGGCCTGCAAAATTTTTTATCTGGATGGTAATTTGCTGCAAGTCCATTAGCAATGATTTTCCAGTGTATGCAGTCTGTACGAAGAGCAGGACTTACTTGGCGGCTGCGATAGAAGCAATTGGATTGGGTCTGGAGCTGACTTCACACACCTTCCCCTGAAACGCTTGGGCATGCCTGTGTTTTCCCTGACACTCCCAGAAAAAGACAGGGTGACACCCACAAACATTGGCTTTCTGTCAATGAACTTGCATACGGCCAGCGATAAAACGTTTGTAGGATTTTATCGCATGATGGCCTTGCACATGCGTGCCACGATCCATACACATGTGCAGTCTATTGATAATCACCCAGCCAGCGAATGTGCAGCCGTGCGATCAGGCCTGAATAACCTCCTATGTCACTGGAAGGTCTATGCATGCATTGCATATTTATACATGTAGTTACGGCAATGGTTGGGTTAATAATCAAACTGGGGGAAGGGTGCTTGAATCATTTAGTTTCATCAATCAAATACACCCCTCCTTCCTAGCATTTTTCCTAACGGGCAGACATGAGACAGATGTCCCCCTGCTGTCCTGGAGAGTGAGTGGCTGTCTAGACCCTATTTGGAATTTCTATACAAAGGAGGACTAAGAAGTGTGTCATTCACCAGACAAAGGAGGGCTAAAGGGCACCCTGTCCGGCAACCTTGCAATATTTCATAACAGCCATGCTATCACAACATTACAAGACGCTGGATTAATATTTAGAATGATAAATCACTTGAATATGTCAGTTGCTATTCACATACTACTTTATGGAACATTTCTTTAATATGTTAATCTGTCTCAAGCACTTGTACAAAGCTGTGTACGCACGGTGCGATTTGGCCAGGAGATTTTGACTATTGCCTAGAAGGTTGGCGATAGAGATGCGCGGCGCCACAGCATCGCTATCACCTGGTGATATGGACAGTGCAGGCAAGGCAATGTTGTCTAGCCACATGTCTATGTGTACAAGGCCTATGGCCAAATCACACATAGGGCTTGATTCTGGTTGACATGGTAAGCTGCGAAGATTGCAGTTTACGGAGTCCCAGAGTTCCTGTCCTGCCTCCCCACCTAAAAACTGCCCCACCCCTCCCCCGCCGCCGTATCCCCTCACAAACCTGCTAGGGGATGTGTTATGAAAACACATCCCCTCGCATGTGCCCGAAGCAGGAGAAATCATTTGATGGTCAGCAACCTTTTTGAAGCGTCAGATCTAGGGCCAGATTCTCTAAGCTTCAAAAGTGATAAACAGCCAGCCAATCAGCTCCTACCTCCCATGTCACAGACTGTGTTTGAAAAATGTCAGGTAGGAGCTGATTACCTGGCTGTTTATCACTTTTGAAGCTTAGAGAATCTGGACCCTAGCCTAAAAGTTGGGTAGATCAAAATTAGTGCCTATCTAGAAAGCAATGGTCCCAACAAACTCTTATGCCTTTTTCAAGACTCTCAGGTTCTCAGTTGTAACCCCCCAAAATAGATTTTTACCCATGGAGCTGATCAGGTATTGTTCAAGGAGGGTTCAGATAAAATATCCGCAATCAGGGCTGGAATCTGCACAGTGCCACCAATCCTCATGGATCAGCTTTGACCCAATGGACGTAAAGGACATTGCTGAAATTGCCTGGATTTTGCATCCCTACTTGTGTCTTTTTTTTTTTAAAATAGAGTGTTTATTTATTTGTTTTTCATTATTTATTACATTCATTGCTATATAAAAGATAAAAAAAAACACCAAGAGAACTGTTCTTTACATTGTGTATACAATACAATTCCATATGATATTTCCTAACATACCATTACATTCACTTATCCTCTATATTAACAGTATTTCCATGTTCATATTTTACAAATTTACCTATATCCCCCCCCTCCCCAAAACACCCCCCCCCCCTCCAAGTGGGAACCTGTCCTGCTTCGTTTTGTTTTTGTTTGTTTTTTTGGATCCATGTTCTTATTTCTTGTTTACTTATAACCGTTTGTAGTTATGCCTACTCTATCCTCCTGCCTACCCTTCCTCTATATTCCTTATCGTGTATTTGTGTATGGTGCTCTACGTGTTTTTTCCACTTCTCTTTTGTAATATTTGGAAGTCACCCATCTGTCCCACACCAGGTGAAATTTACTAGGGTTCCTCCTCTTAATGTACATATATCTTTCGTGACTTATTGTGTTGTTTACTAAATTTACCCAGTGTCTAATTTTTGGGCTATCCCGTGCCATCCATTTTCTAACTATTAATACTTTTACTAGTGTCAATAAATTCGCAATGAGTATTTGATCGTGCTTAATTATTCCATGTTGGGGCATTATACTCATTAAGCCAGATTTCTCATCAAGGTCGAAATTTCCAATGCCTAACTGCTCAATCACTTGTCCCACCTTTTCCCACAACTGCTGTACCCTAGGACATTGCCAGATCATATGGATATATGTTCCAGTTGACCCTCTACATTTGGGACATTTATCATTTTTCGTTGTGTCATACTGTTTTAGTTTGACCGGGGTTACATATACCCTATGCATAATGAATAACTGTATTTGTTGGTACCTTATAGAGGACGTTGCCCTGGTTTGGGATGATAACGCTTTACTCCATTCTCCCTCAGATATTTCCCCTATATCCTTACCCCATTCTCTCCTATTTTTTTTCACCTGACTGTTTTCTAGTTGACTTATTAACATTTTATAGATCATTGACACCCTTATTTCTCCGTCTTTGGCCAGTCTCTGATTTAATGGGGACATCCCTACTTGTGTCTTAGCAAAAATTGTTCAATGCTCTTTTCAGACAGGCAGACGCCCTAAAGGACGCAATTGTTGCAATTGCAAGAACTCCTCAGACCAGTATCAAACCTTCCTTTTCTGGAAACCTGCCTGACAACTCATGATATGTATGATCCATTCCAATCAGGATTCAGGAGAAGACATAGCACTGTAACAGCCCTGGTGTATGTGCTAAATCATCTTCTGATGGCCAGAGACAGGGTTGACTGTTCAATCTTTTTTTTTATTTTTTATATATATGACAAATATTTAAGAAACATGATAAAAAGGCGTACAGAAAAAAGGGAGTACACAATATCAAGTACCGAGGAATACACACGTACACATAGAGTGCAGCAAAAAAACATCAAAGGGGCTATAAAAACTGTAAGTTCCATAGTTCGAGATCTAGTCAGGACAGTTAAGTACGGATAAGTCTGCAGCGGCACTACAGATATAGGACTGACCGGACTTCTCTTTATATAAAGTCCACTTATACCATTTCACATGTATAGAAGAAGCCGATGGGGAATATTTACTTTCTGCTGTCTCAAAAACAAAATGTTAATGAATCTTATTCTCAATCATTAATAGATTAGGGACAACGTTTGACTTTGACAAAGCCTTAGCAGCTATTAAAATATGACCCTTAAGGTATCTGTCACCAGTAGACATTTCACCTGGGTAAAAAAGAGTAGATCCCCTGATATAACTACTCCCAGTACCTTGGAAATGAGGAGAAATACATCCTGGCAGAGCTGTTGCACCACCGGGCACAGCCAAAAGTCATGCAAGATGTCACCCGCCATCCCAAAATTCCTCCAACATCTAGGTGAAACCTCAGGCCAAATCTTATGCTGTCCCTCCAGAGTAAAATATACTCTATGAACCAAGTTATTATACATTTCAGCATGAATGATACATTTGGAGATTTGGGTGACTGTTCAATCTTAATATTTCTGGATCTCTCTGCAGCATTTGATACTGTGGATTATGTTATTTATTATCAGTTATTTATATAGGGCACATATTCTGCAGTATATTTTTTTACTATGTGCCTCTCAGTGAGCACCTGAAAAATCTCTGTGGGTTGGATGGCACAGTACTTAGGTGCTTTAAATCTTTTCCCACTGGCAGGTCACAGGAGTCATGGAGTATACCTGTACTCCTCACCATCAGTGCCACTGCCATGTGGTGTGCCACAAGTTTCTATACTATCCCCCATGCTTTTTGCAGTGTACATGCTACCACTGGGTAATTAGGCGCAATGGCCTGGTCTACCACTGCTATGCAGATGATACACAACTGTACTTGTCCTTTGCTCCGGGCACTGAGAAACCAATAACAACCCTAAATGGCTGTCTAGCTGAGTTGGCCGAGATTGAATCCTATTAAAACAGAGGTCCTTAGGATAGAGCCTCAACATCAAAGGACAAGACTGCAGCATAGCAAACCAACTGGACTGTCACTTGGGGGTACAGAATGACAAAACTCTGATCATGTGTGGACTTTTGGTGTTTTGCTGGCTGGTGGCTTGACACTTAAACATCAGATAGGAACATAGCCAGTATCAAACACTTAATTCCCCTTAAAGATCTGCCAAAAGTTATTCATGCATTCGTATCATCTCGATTAGATTACTGCAATGCCCTCTACCTTGGTCTCCCAGCAAAAGAACTGCACCGATTACAGCTGGTACACAGAGCCGGCCTTAGGCATAGGCAAACTAGGCAATTGCCTAGGGCATTTGGTAGGCCTAGGGGCACCAGCAGCTTTTGCTGATTAAAATGATATGCAGCATGCCTGTATTCTGTGTGTGAGTGAGGCTGTATCTGCATATGAAATAGTGTATTCATGGAAATCACTGTAACATAGCATTCCGTATGCAGGTACAGCCACAGTCGCACACAGAATATAGGCATGCCACATGTCATTTTAATCATCCTTGTGTGTGCTGGTCACATAACAATGCAAATAAGATGAATCTTCAGGAAAAAAGGCACCCAACGTTAGCAGAACTGGCCGGGAGCTGCATGGCCTATGGAGGCAAGATGTATGAGGAAACATCTGTATCCAAGCAGAGGCAGAGGTCACAGTGTTAGTGGCTGTGCGAGTGCTGTCTGCGGGTGGGTTGGTTGTGCAATAGTGTTCGGCATATGTGTAAGGGGCATTATGTGTGTCATGTATAAATGCATTAATAATGTGCAACATATGTGTAACAGGCATTATGTGTGTCATGTGTATAAGGGCATTACTAATGTGCAACATATGTATAATGGGCATTATGTGTGTCATGTGTATAAGGGCATTAATAATGTGCGACATATGTGTAAGGGGCATTATGTGTGTCATGTGTATAAGGGCATTAATAATGTGCAACATATGTGTAATGGGCATTATGTGTGTCATTATAGTATGAAGGGCATTAATAAAGGTTGGCATAATGTGTAAGGGGCATTATGTTATAAGGACAATAATGTGTGTCATGTGTAAGGGGCATTACTCTGTGGTATTATCAGGGGTGCCAAGAGAAAGTAATAGGGGGTACAAATTACCCAGGCCAAAGTCTGATGGAAGGGCCCAGTGGGGGCCCCGGGCCCCCTCCCCTTAAGTCAGCAGCAGCTGAAGCTCTTCTCCTCTGCCCAGCACACACTGCTTTGTGCTGGGTTGCAGTGTGGCCATGGAGGTGCTTAAAATACAATATTTTCTCAGGATTTTTTTCCAAGGGTATAATATTAATAATGTGAGGAGTAATGTACATAAGGTAAAGTGGTACTACTGTGTGATGTAACGTGAATAAGGGACACCATCGCAGGATATAATGTGAATAAAGTTGCACTACTATGTGGCATAATTTGAATTGGGGGTACTATTTGTGGCCATGCCGCTTCCCAGCAAGAACACACCCCTGTTTGGGCCATGCACCAAATGTGTGCAATGTTTCTATTTAAAATATTGCGGGTAGGAGCACCAAAATTATGACTGCTATGATGAGGGTTGAAGGTGCTGGGAAAGGGGAGCAGGGTCAGAGGCGGAACTAGTGGCGGTGCTAGGGGGCACCAGCCAAAATCCTGCCTAGGGCATCATTTACGCTAGGGCCGGCTCTGCTGGTACAAAACACAGCTGCCAGGCTGATAACCAAACAGCCCCTGTTTGAGGCTGTTAACCAACCAGCCCCGTTCTAGCCACATAACTCCTCTTCTCTGCTCCCTTTACTGCCTACCTATAACATGGTGAATCATCTTCAAGATGATCTTACTGAGTTTCAAAGCCTAAATGACCAAGGCTCAAGGTACCTGATGCAGCTTTTGATTACATTCTGTCCCACCCGATTACTCCAATCTGTAAATGAAGGACTGTTAGCGGTTATGGATCATTGGACAGACAGACATTTGGCCTACAAGCATTAGGTCGACCACTGAAGGTCGACATGCATGAAGGTTGACATGACTGAAAGTCGACATGCATGAAGGTTGACATGACTGAAGGTCGACATGGGTTAGGTCGACAGGGCCATTAGGTTGACACAAACATTAGGTTGACATGGGGAAGGTTGACACTTAAAAGGTTGACATGGAGGTTTCACTTTTTTTACCCGAATGTTGACATAGTGAACATGGACACTAAGAAAGTGCACCGCGTCGCTTGGCACACTTTTTTATTCTCCTGCAATGTCCTAGTGGATGGTAGGGCATGAGATACCGCCTGTCGGCACATTTTGGCTCAAAAAAACAGTGAAAAAAGTGGACCCTATAGGTAAGTATTTACGAATGAAGGTAGTATGCAATAAAAAATTATTTTTACTGGTGTGTGTGTGTTAGTTAGTTATTGGATTATTGGTTCTGTAGTAGGGCCCATTAATGCTCTGCATTATGCTGGAACTTGTGGTTCTCCAAGTCTTAGCATGCGGGTGAGGCTTGCTGGGCCCTGTATTTCTACTATAGAACCCAAAATCTATTTTTACACTCTATTTTTCCACATCAGCCCACCATCATCAGCCCTGGAGGGGGACCCCTTTATTGGGGGGGGGGGGTCCCATTTCACAAGGGATCTGACCTGGGCTATTTAGTCCCCATACTTATGCAGGGGCATGACAACGCTGGCTGTTTGAGCCTGGTGCTGTTGGTTTCTGAAGTATGAGGGACCCCTACTTCTTTTGTCCCCCATATTTGGGGGACCAGGAAAAGAGCCTGGTGCTGGTTATAGAACAGGGGAACCCCATTTCAATCCCCCCTGTATTTCTGCAAACAGGACCGGATCATTGGTCCTGGGGCTGGTTATGCTTGTGGGGGGGAGGACCCCACGCTGTTTTAAAAAAAAAATTATATTGACAGAGAACGATGTTGGAGGAAGGAGGGGGAGATGGATAGTGCTGAGTGCGGAGGATGGCGGCACAGGATGCCAAACCTCCGGGCAAGAATAGGCGAGTATAGGCAGCACCACAGCTGCGGCCTCCAGCACGACCACCCAGAGGTGGCAACACCATCGGCCTGAGGAGCCCGGGTACATCCCTGCCAGCAGGATCCCCAGCCACAGCCACTACACCCGGCTACTACACCCCTGGGCAGACGCTGGGATCAGAGGAGGAACTCCCGGCCTGTGCAGCAGAGGAGACTCCCGGGCTGCAGGCCCTGGCTGAAGACCTCCAGTGGACTGTGAGTGCCCATTTGCCCCCACCTGATGTCCCAGCTCCAGGTGAACACTGCGGCGCCCCCCCTCTTGGGGAGCCCCTAAGAAGGAGGTATGGTGCCTGTATGGGGAGGCAGCGATGGTGAACATCAGCCCAACTCCAGCCCCAGGCCTCACTGATTCCCACTCCCGATCCCCCACACTAACTCCCCCCCCCCCTCCACACACACACTGACTCTCCTTCCTGCCGTAGCTATAGCCAGGGCCCCTGAGATGCTGGCCCACCCCTAGCCCCACAGAAGGACAGTCTCAGTATCCATCCACGCCGGCTGGCTCCTGTGGGTGCTGAAGGGGAGATGGCCTGTTGAACCCTTCCACTTCTGCCCTGTGAGTCGCAATGATCAAGATGGTGCTGCCGATGGCTGCCTAGAATCTATGTTGCTCAGCCAACATTTTTATGTACCCTGTGTCCCACCTGTCATTTTCTTAGCTGACCTGTTTACTTGTTTTTACCTGCTGCACCACTCTAAATATATGTTCCCCATGTCATATCCTTTATCTGTACTGTTTACTTGTTTTTGACCTATCTGGCTGTTGCAGGGACCAAGTGGCACCGAGGATGGCTGTCTAGGTGCTGCGCAGCTCAGCAAATATATGTTCCGCATGTGTTATACATATCTGTACTGTCACTGTTACTTGTTACATTCCTGGATGTTGCACAGCAATCCAAATCTAATTCATAGAATACACAAGTATACCTGGCCAATAAAGCTGATTCTGATACAAATAACAGTTAATATATAAATATATGATTGCAAAACAAATGTGCATGTTATTAGACTGTTTCAGCGGATTTCCAAGTAGGAAGGCTAGCCTTGTGCCGTGGCACTACCTGCTGGGGAGGCAAAGAAGGCCGCCCCTTTGCAGATACTGTAATCTTTTTTTAAAAACTTCTGCCTGTGCTGCTACCATGATCCACAGGGCACAGGCATGTAAAGGGTCTGGGAAGACAACAGCTAAGTGCTGCTTAAGGTGTAGCCGGTGCAATAAAGTTTTTTCAGTTTAACATGATGATATACCGCCATGGCATCCATACACTTGTACTGAAAGTCAGAGGAGCCACAGAACGATTGGGAGCAGCAGCCAGTAAAAGGCACACAAGAAAGTCTGAAGCTGGAGACACTGAAGATTGCTGGAGAGACACAGCAGGGCTGGAGCTTAAGAGTCACAAAGGGGGCATCTGAATGTACAGAAGAAAGTTGGAGTGACAGAAGTGGGCTATGCCGAGTCACCTGTCACAACTACTAGACGGCTCTGCCCCCACCTGCATCAGAGCAGCTGCTGATCCTTTCATTTTAGTATAGCAATAACAGCCCCAGAGCTGTAAATATATATTTTTGATGTGCCCTATGTCCCTATTAGAGTATTGTGCTATGTGCTATTTCTCTATCTGGCACAGATCAGCAAAAATATAATTATGGCTCTGGACATGCCATTCAATTGTCACAGTCTGGAGTGCAGAATGGCAGTGGTAAATGAGACACTGGTTCCATGTTTTATGCATAAGGGACAGCCTGAAAATGGTTGTGACAAGCCTGCGTTTTTAAATTCAAATAATTCCTCACTGCAAACAACATCACTAAAGTGCCTTGGCATGTGGGCAGTGCAACTTAGATGCATGCACAGTTTACTCATACCTCCCAACATGACCCTCTCCAGGAGGAACACAATGCTCTGTTCCTGGACTTCCCTCTTAATGTATGATTACCATCACCTGTTGTGAGCAGGTTTTTCACCACAGATGAGTGTAATCATTACTTAAGAGGGAAAAGAGCATTGTGTCCCTCCTGGAGAGGGTCATGTTGGAAGCTATGGTTTACCGATAATCGCTCAATACATACTTGCCTACCTGACCTTCTCCATGAGGGAGAAAATGCTGTGTTCCTGGACTTCCCTGGTAATATATTTCGGTACTTGTGTACTTTCACGGCTCCCATCGCATGCCAAATGTAGCGGCATGCGATGCGGTGCGATTTTTGCCATTTTTAAGCAATTTTTTTTTAAACTGCATGCGATCGCATGCGATTTTTAACAGAAATGCATCCAAATGCATTGAAATTAGTATCAAACATGTTCAATGGCCCCCAAATGTAATTTTTCAGGCTGTACCACCCCCACTATCGACGCGAACCCGAAGCGTGGCGAGCGCAGCGAGCCTGCGAGGGGCGGCGGTACGCGTCCTACGACCTTTTCATACCCCCACTATCCACGTCGGCGTGGAGTTAAGAATAGAAAGTGTGGCGAGCGCGAAGCATGGCGAGCGGACGCGGACACCTGTGAAGCCCGCAAGGGGACGCGTATACCTGTGAAGGTATCCGTGTCCGCTCGCCACGCTTCGGGCTCGGTGGCTCGCTGCGCTCGCCACACTTTCTATTCTCGACTCCACGCCGACGTGGATAGTGGGGGTATGAAAAGGTCGTAGGACGCGTACCGCCGCCCCTCACGGGCTCGCTGCGCTCGCCACGCTTCGGGTTCGCATTGATAGTGGGGGTGGTACAGCCTCAAAAATGACATTTGGGGGCCATTGAACATGTTTGAGACTAATTTCAATGCATTTGGGTGCATTTCTGTCAAAAAAATCGCATGCGATTTTTTCTATGCGATGGACATCGTGGGAGCCGTGATTGTACACAAGTACCTATATATCTCCCAAGGTAATCCTATGTTGTGCGCCTAAGATGACTGCCGTGCCTGGTACCTTTTATGGTGGGAATATATAACCCATAGAAGCTACAGTATAACCCAAAATGTCTGCACCAACTCCGCAGTATGTGTCTTGTGTTCTCTATGTTAAGACCTTAATTCTCTGTTTTTCAACTTCATGCAATCTAATGCCTTTGTTCAATGTGCCATGTTTTTGATGTATTTTAAGCGACTTTGAGTCCTATGGGAGAAAAGCGCTATATAAATAAAATTATTATTATTATATTATATATGATTGCCATCACCTGTGGGGAGCTAGTTAATTGATAAGAAAGCTGTTTCACCACAGGTGATGGCAATCATACATAACCAGGGAAGTCCAGGAATAGATCATGTTCTCCCTCATGGAGAGGGTCCGGTCGGCAAGTATGGCTCAATACTGTAAATCTCTGCATTGCGTACATCTCGGCCATGTATTACTATATTGCTCTATCAGACTCTCCAACATGGCGGATTCCATTAGGTAAAAAATGCTCTACTCCTGGACTTCCTTATGATTGCTGTCACCTGTGGTGAAACCTTTTTTTTTTAATCAATCAACTAGTTCAGCACATCTGATGGCAATCATACAGTAAGAAGGAAGTCCAGAAACGAAGCATGTTGTACCCAATGGAATGGGTCGTGTTGGAGGTTATGCTCTATGATGTAATTGTAGAGTCATTTCTAGATATGTGTGTAGTTTATTATTTATTGAAATGAGAATGTAAAAGTAACATCTTTTGATATGGTAGATTGTACCTTAGCCTATCATTAAAAAAAAATGTTTTAAACCTTCTAGACATAATAGTAAATCATGTCAAAACAGTAGGCACAATGTCCTTTTACTATACAAATGTATCAAGTTTTAGGAGAAAGCTAAAGTTTAAGCATAGATGTAATTTGGGAGGACTAGTAAGTTACATGATGAAGTGTCATATTTACTTTTTCCATTTGAATCTGGACCCACAAGCCCTAAAATACATGTAAAGCCATTTTCTAGGAGCAGTTTCCAAATCATGTGTAATGATTTGTGTAAAATGAAATGTGCTGTAATGTCACATTTCTGCCTCTTCTTAAATGACCAGCTGTGTCCACTAAACTCTAGAGAGCCGATTGTTTTTTTTTTAAATAGTGAAAAGCTCAGTAATTCCTGATGCACTACTGACATCTACTGGCTGACTTGGTAAATACAGCATTAATGAGTTTATTTCAGTGGTTCTCAGGTTTCCCAGGTCACTCGGCAGGTACACAGGTGCATTCATACTCACTGACACATTTTAAAAGATCCACAGGTGGAGCTAATTATTTCAATTGATTCTGTGAGGATACCTGCAAAACATGCACTGAGTGGGGTCTTGAGGACTGAGGGGCAGATTAAGCTTGGAGAAGAGATAAACTGGAGGTAAACTGGAGATAAGGCAAAAGGAGATAAAGTGCCAGCCAATGAACTGTGTTTGAAAATGACAGTTGGGAGTTGATTGGCTGGTACTTTTTCTCCTTTTACCTTATCTCCAGTTTATCTCTTCTCCAAGCTAAATAAATCTGCCCCTCAATGAGAATCTGTGATCTATTTGGCTTAAGCTAAGTCATACTTGCCTACCTGACCCTCTCCATGAGTGGGGAAAATGGTCTGTTCCTGGACTTCCCTGGCAATGAATGATTGCCATCACCTGTAGTAAATCAATTAATTAGCTCACCACATGTGATTGCAATTATACATTTTAAGGGAAGTCCAGGAACAGAGCCTTTTCTCCCTCATGGAAAGGGTCAGGTAGGCAATTTGTCTGGTGGGAACATAAATCTGATAACGTATTGCAGTTTAGTACAATCAACCATTCGAAAAATGGAAACAAATTAAATACATTGGATTTAATCAAATTGTTAGATGGGATGCGGTCAATTTACCCAAAGTCGACCACCATTGACCGGCAGTCAAAATACTGACACATTAAACATACCAACATTTTTTTATGCCGATGTGGTCAATGTTGACAGGTCAAAGGTTGACATGAATTTTTCATGATTTTTTTTTTAAAACTGACTTGTTCATATTTTACCATCCCAGTGGATGTGGAGGGGAATACAATAGCAATATAATAGCGTGTCAAGCGCAGTGAGGCATCGTGGCCAAAGCATAGTGCCATGCGAGGGGACATGGTACAATTATACGTTGACCCTGTTGACATAGAAACCACAATTAAAAAAAAAAGTCATGTCTACTTTTCGACCTGTCGACATTTGAAAGGTCGGCATTTTAACCATCTCGCCATTTTAAATATCAGCATTTTGACCATGTTGGCATTTTGCCCATCAAGGTTTCCCAAATATGGGGGGGGAAGGGGGGGAGAGTAATGGGGAGAAACCAGCACCGGGCTCTTGGACCGGTCCTAGTTCCAAAAATATGGGGGGACAAAAACAGTAGGGTCCCCCCATAACAATCAGGGTATTGCCATATCTGAGGGACACATTGCTATTTGGGATGAATTCACAATTTTGTAGGGCCATTTATTCTTCCTGTCCAACTTTTTGTTCACAGGCAACTGCTTTTTCTCTAACTAGCTGGTCCCGGGAGACCGACGGAGAGTGCTATTTATAGTACTTGTTTCCACATCAGGTCCCATCACATACCTTAACTTAAGGTATGCGATGGGACCCGACCGACCCGATTTTAGGCTTTTTTTGAGGTTTCTCGACAAATGTAAAATTGGGTCCAACGCATGCCATTATAATGGCATGCGATGCGACCGACGCCCCCCATACCCAATTTTTGATTGTATACCCACCCTGATGGGTAATTTGTATGTCAAATGCCCCCCCCCCCATTGTTAACGCCACCCCACGATGAACGCCAACCCGAAGTGTGGCGAGCGCAGCGGTACGCAACCTTTTCTTACCGCCACTATCCACGTCGGCGTGGAGTTGATTTTATATAGTGTGGCGAGCGCATAATACCTGTGAAGTTATGCGCGTCCCCTTGCGGCGCTCGCCACGCTTCGGGCTCGGTGGTTCGCTGCGCTCGCCACACTATATAAAATCTACTCCACGCCGACATGGATAGTGGGGGTATGAAAAGGTCGGAGGACGCGTACTGCCGCCGCTCGTGGGCTCGATGCACTCGCCACGCTTCGAGTTCACGTTGATCGTGGCGTGCTGTTAACAATGGGGGGGGGGGGCATACAATGAAAAATGGGGTCGGGGGGGGGGGCATTTAACATTGGGGCCAATGTAACATCAGGTCTCGGGGACAATTTAACATTGGTTCCAATGTTAAAAATCGGGTCGTTCGGGTCGATCACATGCGATTTGATTGCATGCGATGCGATTGGCCCGATTTTTGCAACCAGATTGTATACAATTAAAATCAGTGGCGCCGTGCTAGGAAACAAGTACCATAGAATTCTGTAAATCATGTGGTTTTTTTTTTTCAATATGTTTATTACATTTTCCACAAATATGGTGGTGGTGGGGTGTACAAAATAAAAAGGGTAAACACAATAGACACAATAATATGGGTTTCATAACACATACACACACTTCTTTTTGAGACCTGGGAGTCCAGCTGCACATGTGCAGAGTGACGGCCCCAGCCGCAGGGAATGCTGAGAGGGATCCGTGATGGATGAGAAGTCCATAAGCTTTTATAGGGTAGAAGCTGGTGGATTCCTTCCACAGTGGTGCCCCACTTTAGTGCAGAAGATTGAGGGGCCTGTCTGCTTGTGCTGCAGGGATTGGCATGTTCTGGCTTTAAAGCTGTGTTTTCCCAGAGCTTCAGGGCCAGTTATAGTCTTACTAGCCTTGTCTGTAATGCTCTACCTTGCATGTTCCTGTACTTGCTCCTGTTTGCTGATGTTGAATCCTTATACCTGTACCTGGTTCCTGATCCTGTGAATACAGTGATTTCACATCCGTCCTGCCTCTGTTCAGGATGCAGTTTAAATCCCGGCGTTCAGAATCCCGACGCAGAAATCCCGACCGCCGAAATCCGGATACTTTCTCCCCCCGTGGGTGTCCACGACACCCCTGGAGGGAGAATAAATTAGCATGCCGAGCGTAGCGAGGCACCGGGCCCCCTGCGTGGCGAGCGCAGCGAGCCCGCAAGGGGGGGGCCATCCACGTCCCCCCCTTGTCGGGATTTCGGCAGTCGGGATTCCGGCGTCGGGATTTTGAACGCCGGGATCCCGACCGCCGGGATTTCATACTGAATCCGTCTGTTCCTCCAGCAAGTATTATTACTTCTAGTCTTGCAGTCCACTGGGACTCCTAACAGTCATACCATGAAGCCACGCCCTCACAGTTGCCATTCCCTTGTGGACGGATGACATGTCCTTTTTGGTTCATTTTCCTTATTTTGGCCATTTTTAATGTCTTTAATAGTTAAATGTAACTATTTATATAGAGTGATTGTTACATCAGTATTACAGTTTGTCTCCCTGCTTGTTAATCCACTAACAATGTTCGATACTTATGTATTATCTGGGCTCCCATGTTAAATGAACCCCATTTTTTCATACCCCTACTATCCAACTACGCATGGAGTTGATTTTATATAGTGTGGCGAGCGCAGCGAGCCACCGTGCCCGAAGCGTGGCGAGCGGACGCGGTCTCATAAGAAAAACGGGAGCCCAGATATTACATAAGTACCCAATGTTCTATCGTCCTATTTCCCTTTGTCTACACAGCAGGTAAGTATTGGCCAGTGATGTGCATTGAAGTCAGTGGCTGGTGAGGCACCAGCATCCACCCCCCCACACCTTTTTGGAGCTGGCTCCGGTTCCCAAACAAAGTGAGTAGGGGTTCCTTGTAAATTAGAAACCAGCACCGGGTTCTTGAGCTGGACCTGGTTCACAAAGTATCGGAGACAAAATGAGTAGGGGTTCCTCGTATTTTAGGAACCAGCACTAGGCTCTGGAGCCAGCCGTTTCCCAAAATACAGGGGAAAAAATGAGTAAGGGTCCCCCATATTTTAAGAACCAGTATCAGGCTCCACTAACAGGGGGTGTAATGCCATAGCCAGGGGACACGTTTAACGGGGTCCTGTGGCCAAAACATTACCCACCCCAACTACTCAGCTCAGGCCGGGAGTTCTTGAGGAGGTGGGGACCCCCAAATCAGTCCTATGCTTGGACTGAAGCACACCCCTTGGCGTGGGGTTAATAGCTGGTTTAAAAAAGTTACTGTCCTTTACAGTTGGACTATAGGTCCCAGCAAGCCTGCCCCACTTGCAGGTACGAGCATATGGTGCATTAAAGGCCCACTGGTACCTATAGCTCCCCCCCCCCCCCTGTAAAGGAAATCTTAAAATGAAAAACAGTTTTTTTTTTTATTTTTTATTAAACAGCATCTGGGGCTGGGGCTTTTGAGGTGTCTTCATCTGGGGGCGGTGTTCTTTTAAGCACTTTTGCATGGCTGTTGCCTCCCAGGACTTCTGAGCCTTCAGGAGCTCTTCTCTACTCCTCCTCGGCTTTCAGACTGCTACCACCCCTCCCCCCCAGTTTCTCGCACTGGCTACTAGGGTGCGATGACGTGGGCAATTGTGATTGGCTGGCTGCGGCCATTTTGAAATTTCAATAAAAAAAATTCTCTGATTCCAGACCCGCTACCCCCCCCCCCCCCCCCGCTGACAATGTCTACTACCCCCGTTGCCAATTCCTGATATGTCCGCCGCCAAAGCATAATGGGCTTCCGGCCAAAGACAGGGTGGTTGGCTGACGGACATTTGCACAGTGGACCTACACAAGCGCACAAAAGACCATGCGCATACGTGGTCCACCATCCATCAGAATGGGGCTGAATTCGACCCTGTCCGAACAAACAAGAATGACCCCCTGTATGTGTTATAAATATCATGTTTGTATTTTTTTTAAATAATTTGACAGGTGAGGCACTGCCTCCCCTGACTGCACGTCCCTGGTACTGGGCCACTCCATGTACCTCATAATGCTCAGAGGGAAGGGTGATCCTAAAGCCATGGTTCCCTAGAGGTTTCCCTAGAGGGTTTTTCCTCTTTTGAAAGCTAAAGTATGGCTCTTTGTGAGGTCACTCATTAGTCACGAATAAATAACATGCATAAACCGGAGCCTATTTCTGTGATATGTAAGAAAAAAAATACTAATGTAGTCACATGACATCACAATTTTTTTGTGTGAATTATTACAATAAATAAACTTTTTTAGATTTTAACATAATTGACTGAGTCTCCATTCTACTTTCATTGGGTCCATGAGGCAGGTGCCTAGGGGTGCCACCTTCTGGAAAGCTGCCCACCACCTGCACTAGTGCCAGTGAAGAGGTTGTTAGTGGACAGGAGAGGATGGGGATACCGACCTATTTGCTGGCTGAGCCTGAGCCAAAAGCAACACTATAATGATGTGTACATACCTCCTAACTTTTTCATTATAGAAATCAGGACTCATTATAGAAAACGCGAAAAACCCATGTCGACCTTTTGACTGTCGACCTAATGCTTGTGTTGACCTTCCAACCCTTTCAAACTTAGCCACGTCAACCTATTTCAGGTGTCACACTAAGCCCCACCGCAGACCTTTTCCTGTCAGGTTTTATTTGATTTAAGGCTGGTTCCTGAGATTAGGATAAACTATAAACTGAAATTTCAACTTTTTGGTTGAAACTGTAGCATAATGAGTTAAACGATAGGCATACTGTACTAAGAGAATAAGACTCCCCTTTCTCAAATGCCTGATCTCATTCATAATCCAAAGGAGAAAGACCAAAGAAAGAAAGAGACTTGGGGGGAGATTCTCTAAGCTAAAAATGCGGTAAAAACCCTGTTATCAGGGTTTTTACCGCATTTTGGGATGCTGTAAGCATCCCCCGCCGGGTTACCGCAGCGGGGGGCATCGCCATAAAAATCTGGCGATGCCCCATAGAAGCCAATGGGCTTCTACCGCATCCCACCGCCGCCCCGCAACGACCCCCCGCACGGACCCCCGCATTGCCCCTTCCTCCCTCACCTGTGTCCGGGCAGCACAGAGCTGTGCTGCCCAGACCTGTGACCTCCTCCCTGCACTGATCATCTTCCGGGTGCAGGGAGGAGGAGAGCCCGGCGCAGCAGCGCCGGGTGTGGGAGCCGCCGGGACCTGCTGGGACCCGGCGACACTCACACCAAAGGACAGCTCTTAACACAAGAGCTGTCCTTTGTTATAATTATCGCATATGTTAGAACATATGCGATAATTATAATTGCGATGGGCGGCGAAGGGGGTCGCAGATTCTTAGAGAATCTCCCCCCATTACTGGTGCACTCTGAGATTATGGGGGAAATTTACTAATATGAATTCGTAAAAAAATAGGTGTATTCGTAGGCAGAAATACACCTATTTTTTACACATTTGTATTTTTGGGATTTACTATCCCAAAAATACAGCAATTCGTATTCCTAAAGATGGGACATTCGTATTTGTATTTACAAATACGAATGTCTACACCATCGATAGAATACGACAGGAATCACCATTCAAAAGAATGGTGGTTCCTGATTTACTAAGCAGCCGTATTGATAATACGGCTGCTAATTGGCGTGAAACAGCCACGAAAATTTGACAGGAAAATACACCTTGATTGTCCTGTCGTATTTGCTTTAAGCTTGCATGGATCAGTCAGATCCGTGCAGGCTTTAGTGTAAAAAAATTGAAAAATAAATAAATATTAAAAAAAAACAGCGTGGGGTCCCCCCCACAGCTGTAACCAGCACCAGGCTGAAGGAGCCGGGGCCGGTAATTAAAAATCAGGGAACCTGACAAATAGGGGTTCCCCAATTTTTAACAACCAGCCCCAGGCTCCAGGTCCGGTTCCCAAAATACGGGGGACAAAATGACTAGGGGTCCCCAGTATTTTAAGAACCAGCCCCAGGCCAAACCAGCCATCAGGGTAATGTCACAGCCGGGGGACACTTATTACATAAGGTCCCGCGGTCAAAACATTAACCTCCTGACCGGTCAGCCTGGCCAGGGGCTCTGTGGGAGTGGGGACCCCCCCAATAAAGGCCCCCCCCCCCTCCAGGACTTACCTGACCAGGCTGAAGCCTGGTGCTTTCCCCGGTGACCCTGGGCTGTGGTCACCGGGCTGATTTCAGTGTAAAAGAATAGATGAATAAACTATTGTTTAAAACTGTGGAACTATGAGTAACAGCAAGCCTCCCCCGCAAGCTGGGACTTGGAGAACCACAAGTCCCAGCCTGCAGGGCATTAAAGGGCCCGCTGGCACTTGTAGTTCCACAGTAATAAAAATAGTACAATAAATACACACTGACACAATGAAAATAAAACTTTAATACATCCATTACACACACATACTGATACTTACCTATCTTGATCCCGTAGGTAGCCCTCTGTCCTGGTGTCCGGTGTCGTCCTCCAGGTCCATGTCGGTGGTCCGTGTCGTCCTCCAGGTCCATGACGGTGTCTGGGTCCGAAGTAATCCATGGTGGAGCTGTGGAAGGAAATCCTACTCACCTGGTCCTGTGGTGAAGATGTCTTCTCTTGGTCCGCCGTAGTCCAGGTAATCTTCATGCTGCCGGCGCTCCCCGGATCGCACTGAGGAGAGATGCTGAGATATTTCATACTCGGCGCCTCTTCTCAGAATGATTCTATTGGCCGCCTAGCGGCCAATCAGGAGCCAAGAAAGTCGGCTCCTGATTGGCCGCTAGGTGGCTTTAATATGGATGTATTAAAGTTTTATTTTCATTGTGTCAGTGTGTATTTATTGTACTATTTTTATTACTGTGGAACTACAAGAGCCAGCGGGCCCTTTAATGCCCCGCAGGCTGGGACTTGTGGTTCTTTAAGTCCCAGCTTGCAGGGGAGGCTTGCTGGGACTCATAGTTCCACAGTTTTAAACAATAGTTTATTCATCTATTCTTTTACACTGAAATCAGCCCGGTGACCACAGCCCAGGGTCACCGGGGACAGCACCAGACTTCAGCCTGGGCAGGTAAGTCCTGGAGGGGGGGGACCCCTTTATTGGGGGGGTCCCCACTCCCCCAGGGCCCCTGGCCAGGCTGACCGGTCAGGGGGTTAATGCTTTGGCCGCGGGACCTTATATAATAAGTGTCCCCCGGCTGTGGCATTACCCTGCTGGCTGGTTTGGCCTGGAGCTGGTTCTTAAAATACGGGGGACCCCTAGTCATTTTGTCCCCCGTATTTTGGGAACCAGCCCTGGACCTGGAGCCTGGGGCTGGTTGTTAAAAATCGGGGAACCCCTATTTGTCGGGTTCCCTGATTTTTAATTACCGGCCCCGGCTCCTTCAGCCTGGTGCTGGTTACGGCTGTGGGGGGGACCCCACACCGTTTTAAATTTTTTTTTTTATTATTTATTCTTTTTTTTTTTTACACTGCAGCCTGCACGGATCTGACTGATCCGTGCAGACTGCCTCTACTAATTCGTATTAGCGGCCGTATATATGGCCAGTTAATACGAATTAGTATGACATCGGAGGGTTACAAAGCAGTCGTATATGACTGCTTTGTAAATCCCCCTCCGGATCACGACTTTGCATACGACTGAAACAGTCAAATTGTTTTCCGCAATTTTTTCTTAGTAAATTTCCCCCTATATCACAAGTGGCATGGAGTAGCTACTCAATGCCGCTTGTGATATCATCTCAAAACCCATTCAACACTTTCTTGCACTTAAATAAATAATTACATTTCGACATGGGAATTTTATGGGAACTAGTAAAAGTAAATTTTTACCATATTTTTCTTCAAGGAACCCTAGCAATATAATCCTCAGAGTGCACCAGTACAAATCTCTTTCTTTCTTTCTCATCCATACCTGCCATTTTCTGGGTGTGGTGAAAAAAAACGCAGGTGTACTCTGGTGTTTTTGAGGAGGGTCTATGACATTGGAACATACGGGAGCTAAAAGTGGGTGTCTCAGTCCTTACGCATTCAGCTGCATGAATATACTGTACACCAAGGAAGGAGTTTTAGCTTATTTGCATAAACTCCCAAATGGGCAGCTGGCCCTGATGTCTCTGAACTGCAATGCTTTAGACTGGTACATTTTTTTCCTTTGTTTTAATTAAATGCTGTGCAGTGCCAGATTAAGGTATAAATGGGCCTGGATCTAAAAAATGATCAAGGGCCTATTATGCGCAATAATAGGGGTAGTGGCCAGCACCTAATAATGTGGGGGCTGCACGTGTTCTGGTTGGGTGGTCTGCTCATGGGTGTGTCCCTATTTGTGTAAATACTTTCAACTAATTATATATGCCTGGAAAAGACAGGGGGCTGGCATAGGAAATATGCAAAGGGATTAGTATAGGGTGGAATATGGCAAAGAGGTGGCATATGCAAGAGCCTGGCACAGAAAAGAGGGAAAATAAAAGCTGCAGATATACTTACCGTCCAGCGGCGGCTGCAGACTTTGGGCTGCCGTGCAGACCATGTATCACCAGCACTGAGAGCATCGGACCATATATATATACAGCCAGAGTGCAATGGCATATATAAATAGCCAAGGTAGAGGTGCGGCACTCCATCTGTCGACGTTTCAGTTTATTAACTGTTTTCAAGTCACTTATATATACACACACACACACACACACATACATACACACACACACACATGCACACACCTGCCAACCCAAATCTGGGTTACCTCCTTAGGGGTGAGTCCATTCTATATGGTCGCAGGAAAGTAGGTGGCACGCAAAAGGTTTCAAACTTATTAAGAAAAGTGCTGGTGTAGTTTAATGTATCTATATATGGTACTCTTTACCTAGAAGGGCGCCAGCGATTGAAATCGCGGTCGTCGGGGGTAAAAATCGCGGTCATCGCGGTCATCGCGGGCATCGCGGGTAAATCGGGATGGCCGCGATGCCCGCGATCACCGCGATTTTCCCATAGGGAACAATGTTAAAACGGCAGATTGACCGCGATTTTACTGTTAAATGCCTCAATGGACCCGATTTGGGGCCAAATAGGCCAAATTAACCCTTAAATGTCCCCCCAAATTTTTAACGCCACCCCACGATCCAAGCCAACCCGAAGCGTGGCGAGCGCAGAGAGCCCGCGAGGGGCGGCGGTACGCGTCCTCCGACCTTTTCATGCCCTACTATCCACTAGGGCGTGGTGTGAGAATATAATAGTGTGGCGAGCGCAGCGAGCCACCGAGCCCGAAGCGTGGCGAGCGCAGCGAGCCCCGCGAGGGAACGCGGATACCTTCACAGGTAGACGCGTCCCCTCGCGGGCTTCACAGGTGTCCACCTCGCCACGGACACCTGTGAAGCCCGCGAGGGGACGCGCATATCTGTGAAGGTATCCGCGTCCCCTCGCGGGGCTCGCTGCGCTCGCCACGCTTCGGGCTCGGTGGCTCGCTGCGCTCGCCACATTATTATATTCTCACACCACGCCCTAGTGGATAGTAGGGCATGAAAAGGTCGGAGGACGCGTACCGCCGCCCCTTGCGGGCTCGCTGCGCTCGCCACGCTTCGGGTTCGCGTGGATCGTGGGGTGGCGTTAAAAATTTGGGGGGACGTTTAAGGGTTAATGGGCTCTGTGGCCCATTTAACATTGATTCCTATGGCCAAATCGGGTGGATTGAGCCATTTAACAGTAAAATCGGGTCCATCGCGGCTTTTAACATTGATTCCTATGGGAAATCGTGAGCATCGCGTCGCGGGCATCGCGGGTACATTTATGGCCGGCCGCGACGCGACCGACACGATTTCCATGTTTAACATTGGTTTCAATGGGAAATCGCGGGCATCGCGTCGGTCGCGTCGCGGCCATACATAAATGTACCCGCGATGCCCGCGACGGGCGCCCTTCTAGGTAAAGAGTACCCTATATATATATATATATATATATATATACATATATACACCACACAATAGTGTCTTCAGCGCCCTGTTTTTGTAATGTCCATACACCATATACAGTAAAATATGCAATAAAACAGTGATAAAATTAAATACACTTCTGAAGTAGTTCTTTTGAAGAAATTTTTCTTTTTATTTTGAAAACGTGATCAAATACCCAACGCGTTTCGCCTCAGTAAGAAGCTTCATCAGGGGTTTGTGATCTATAATAGTATACATACAATCACATTTTAGGACTCCACACAGGTACTAAGAGAAATCCAAAACCTGGTGTGGGAATCCACTTACAGGTGGGCTACAGTAGATGTGCAAGCATTGTATACTTCCATACCCCACCACAAAGGCATCCAAACTATAAAAGAAATTCTTCAACTAGACACTAAAATAATGGAAAACGAAGTGACTTTCCTAGTGAATGGAGTTCAATTTATCTTAGAACACAACCATTTCGAATTTAAAGGGGACCATTATGTTCAAAAGCAGGGGACTGCTATGGGCACAAAATTTGCGCCTTCCTATGCGAATATCTATATGGATAACTGGGAAAATAAAACCTTATATACAACTGAGGGATATAAAGATGACAGAATAAAATTCTATAAACGGTACATAGACGATATCCTGCTAGTTTGGAATGGAGATAAAACCAGTCTAGATGATTTACTACTTACTCTACAGACTAATGACTATAACCTAAAGTTTACTTATAAGGATCATACAATCGAAATAGATTTTCTGGATATTGTAATTTCTGTCAACCCGAATGAAAAAATTATTTCTACAAAAACTTTTTTTTAAGCAAACTGATGCCAATAGTTATATTCCAGCAGATAGTTGCCATCTAAACACATGGAAGAATAATGTTCCATATGCCCAATTCTTGAGGATGCGCAAAAATTGTAGTAATATTAAGAACTATTGGGACCAATCTGAAATTCTGGTTAACAGATTCCTGGAAAGGGGTTATAAGGAAAATAACATCAGACAGGATCAGAAAAAAGCTTCATTGGCTATTAGAATGGATCTCATAAAAGAAAAAGAGAACCGTCCTAACGAAACGAAAATTAGGCCATTTATCACCCAATTCAGTCAAGAACATAATAAAATAAAAAAATGTTTAAATAAACACTGGTATTTGCTTAAACTAGACCCTGTTTTGGGACCTCATTTGCCGGATAAACCGGATATTGTCTTTAAGAAGGCAAAAAACTTCAAAAGTATATTAGCACCGAGCAAATTAAGTAGTACGGGAATAACAAAAACCAATTTAGTCCCTACCATCTCCATATTCCCTAAAAGAAAAGGCCTATACCCATGCAATAGGTGTATTTGCTGTAAATACATAGAAAAACAAGGTCCGAAGATTCCTGAAAATTTGAAAAAGGAGTGTAGATTCAGTGGGATTGTGACATGTGAATCAACATACGTAGTCTATTTAGCCAAATGTGGCTGTAATAAATGGTATGTGGGTAAAACAAAAAGATGCCTAAAAATTCGCATCCAAGAGCATTTAAGAAATATAAAAAATAAAGTACGAAATCACAGTGTCCCTAGACATTTTGAACAAGAGCATAACTCAGAAGTATGTACATTCCGTTTTTCAGTCTTGGAACATGTCAAAGACGATCCCAGGGGTGGCGATAAAGACCGCACCCTGGCTATGAGAGAGTCCTACTGGATTTTCACATTGGACACTTTAGTCCCTAAGGGGCTCAATGAGAATATTGAAGTGACAGCCTTCCTATAAGTACAGGTCGAGTATCCCGTATCCGAATATCCGTTATCCGAATTATTCCGAAATACGGACATTCCAGAAAGTGACAAAAAATTTTTTTTTTACTAAAAACTCACTGGGGACATATGTAACAGCATCACTGGGGACATGATATGTAACTGGCACTATATATGTGCAAGACAATGATTGCTTGGCATTCAAATTCAGTGCTGAGATAGTACACACATTTTGTTTCACGTTTTGAAACCTTGTTTTTTGAACAATTAAAATATGTTTGTGTGTATTTTATGTGGTAATAAAATATATTTGTGTGTATATTATGTGTTTATACAGCATAAATGCAAGATACTTCAAAATACATCATTGAAATATTAAAATATTCCGAAATACGGAATAATCCATTATCCAAAATTCTCCTGGTCCCGAGCATTTTGGATACGGGATACTCAACCTGTATTATAAATAGCTTTTGCATCTTGTTAAAATTTATTAAAAAATGGTCATATTATTCTATCTTTAAAAATTGGATATACTATATGAGAGATGTACATACATCTCTTGGATTCCTTTTATAGGATGTATGTAAATTTTAATATTATGTATGAAATTATTCCTGCTAAATACCTGTATGAATTGCATTATAAATTTGTATATACCAACTAATGAACTATTCCAATACGTATTATTATGGGTCATGAAATTATTTTCCAATGTGTCATGATTTTTTATCTATGGATCACTGTCTTTTCATTAACTAATGAATTTTTTTATATATAATGATTTGGTATTATTTATGTATTTATACGATTCTTTATGTATTATTTATTTTTTCTATGTAAAAAACTATTTTTGTTATTGTTAATTTATGTGGAAACAATGTATTATCATTATTTGTAAAGTTGAGACTGGAATTTTGCAATCAGCTTAAATTTATATTAAAATTCACACCACTGTTAAATATTACACTAATATATAAATATATATATACAAAAAATTAGGTTAACTTTAAAAATATGGCATAGCGTTACAACTGATAATAGGTAAATATAGCCCCTTTAGATAACTATTGTAGAGCCAGACATGAGAGATGTGTCCCCACTAGAGGTGGATGGAACACATAGAAAGTACAAACAATCCCCAGCGACGCACGACTAATATAACCGGCGGATCACATACTTCCGTATGTGACTTCCGGGTAAGATGGCGGTGCGTTCCACCCCGCATCGAGTGGAACGCAAACCGCTTATCTAATACAAACTAAATGATTTAAGAACCCTATTAGGGAATAATTAAAATAGATAATGTGCGGACTTAATAATGGCTCCCTCACTCCTGGTCATACAACTCTAAGATACCTCTAAAGCCATAAAAAAGAATATTTTAAAAAATAACGAAACGCAATGCATTATGGGGCGTTTTTGAAAATATATGTATATTCTTACACCACTTAATAAATTAAATCACCTAATTCACACACAATTGCTTATTCACATACTAAACTAATATATAAGAAATTAATATAAGAAAAATATATATATAAATATAAATAAAAAATGAAATCACTTGAATTGATTGGACTAAGGGGAAATGATGTCATAGGCAGTCCCCTATATATACTCTGATCTAACTAGCATCCACTCACTTGCCACTTGGATCCTCAGGAGAGCACACATGTCCCATACTTAAGGGTAAGATACCAATAATTATTTTTTAATTTTTATTTTTTAGTTCTAAGTAAATTGCAAAATGCAGTACCAGCTATAAATACAATTTTATGTTACATATATATATATATATGTCTTTTTGTTGTTTTATGACCTTATGGTTGAAAATCTAAACCTATGGATCAGATTACTCTGTGGATCTAATGAAATTTGATTTTAACATTGGACATGCTACCTATTAAGTTCTAGGAGGTATGTAATAGAGAATGGGCCCAGTATTTTAGATCTAAATAAGATATACTTGTATAATTAAAAAATGAACCCCACATTATGTTTTCTTCAGAAAGTCCACCGTATTTTAAAGATGTTCTTCTGAAGGGAATTTACTACCTCATATAATGTCTATGTATAAATAAGGTATGTACAATGAATATAACATTTAATAGGACCTTATCTGTATGTATGTGTATGTATATGCGTCTGTGTATGCATCTATATATATATATATATATATATATATGTATATGTGTGTGTTTATGTATATATATATATATATACTATTCTGACACTATATATATAAAAAGACTATTATCTCTGTACAAACCCACCAGGTTCCATCTGGGTAAAAAAAACCATTGGGCCTACACAGATAAACCCGGTTCCGTCTACTATCTAATAAGTCCCGACTCGGAAGGGTGTTTAACGTTACATTCTTAACAAAAAGGTATGTACCATATAAATATATGAAGAACCAAGTATACAATTCTGTGTATATATATATATATATATGTATATATGTGTATGTATATATGAATTCTAATAAATTCTATAAAGAAATAAGTATAATGAGCCAATCAAAGAAGAAAATATCAAAATATCATAATAGACTATCCATAAGCCTGTTCCTCCCATCTATGTGTATATATATATGTCATTGCTGCTGTAATATTATATGTATATATAATTTTTTGTATATACTTCCTATGCAAAAAAATCTTTTTTATGTATTTTTTTATGTATGTAATGTCCTAAAATGTGATTGTATGTATACTATTATAGATCACAAACCCCTGATGAAGCTTCTTACTGAGGCGAAACGCGTTGGGTATTTGATCACGTTTTCAAAATAAAAAGAAAAATTTCTTCAAAAGAACTACTTCAGAAGTGTATTTAATTTTATCACTGTTTTATTGCATATTTTACTGTATATGGTGTATGGACATTACAAAAACAGGGCGCTGAAGACACTATTGTGTGGTATAGAAGGTGTTTACAGTCCTACTAGTAGGGGACTGAGTGTTAACAGCGACCGATAAAAGTATAAACTAAATAGCGCAATTTTAGAGATTTTTGTGTTGATATATATATATATACTTGAAATCTTCAGCCCGGCACTCACTTAAATGAGATTGCAGCAACCCGGGTGCCCTCTGGAGAGAATCTGTAGTATACAGCAGGCTAGCAGGCAGCGGCACTCACAGGATTTTTTTAAAGTGCTTTTATTGTGTCCAACGTTTCGTGGTTCCTGGACCCCATTTTCAAGGTAAAAATACTGAAAGCCAAAACTTGGTAGACAACACTTCAGCACCTTTTATGTGGTCACCTAAGTTTACCACACCATATACCCCTTATACAAATCATGCAACACAATACTAACCCCCTCATAATGTACCTCTTACACATTATGCCACATGGAAGGAGCCAAAATTCACACTGACTGAGCCAAAATTCTCACTATGGCACGCGGATTGAGTCAAAATTCATGTTATGCCACACAGATTAAGGCTAAATTCACATGGATTGAGCCAAAATACACACTATACCAAACAGATTGAACAAAAATTCACAATATGCTTCATAAACAGGGGCATTGCGCGCCAAAGACATGCATTAAAAAATGACACCATCATTTCCAATACGTATTATGCCAAACACCATTATGCCTATTAAAAATGATGCTACATAAGTGCTGCTTACCTACATGCTCTTTACCAGGGGTTCCATGCTCGTTGCCATGTGGGCGTGCATTAAAAAATGACACCACAATGCCCATTACATGTTAAGCCACACACCTTCATTTCCATTACGTATTATGCCAAACACCATAATGCCTATTAAAAATGATGCTACATAAGTGCTGCTTACCTACATGCTCTTTACCAGATGTTCCATGCTCGTTGCCATGTGGGATTACATGCTCATAGCCATGGGGGTGTACATGCACACAGTAACTGGGGGACAGCCGCCCGGCAGAAGTGACAGCCATTGACAGCCGGGCAGGTCCTGGCTATTTGAAATAATACCCCTTTCACACCAGAAAATGCAGGGACTTACCCAGGAATGTGGTCCCATGATCATCCAGGGACATTTCCGGGATGGCCCCTTTCAAACCAGCCTTGTCCCTGCATTTTTTGTCGTGATGAGGAGAGAAACCCCCCCCCCCCCTTTAACCAGCTATATCGTTTAACCGCCTATATCTTCGGAACCAACTGACCCACTTCCATGAGACTAGTATCATATCTGTTGAGTGGGCTTCAAATGAGATTTTGAAACTGGGCCGTTTGGTTCCAGAAAAATCTGCCCTCAAATAACATGAACAGCCATGAAATTACTATTCAGAAATGTAAAATTCTGTTTACTGGTAACCAATTAACCCATATGGACCAGCCTGGTATCAGATTGATGGTCCAGCGATTTGGGTTCGACTAAGATCAACCTCGAGCTTCTGTGATGCCGGAGGGGGACCTGTCAGCCATCCGAATTAGCGGGTCCCATGTTATCCAATAGGGAAAATGTTCCAGGTTTTCCCGGCGGTATCTCCGGTTCCGGGGGGGGCTAGTGACATTGGAAAGCCCTGGCCCTCAGCTACAAAATGGGCCTAGTTGAAGAGTGGGCCTGGAGCTACAGCTCCATCAGGCCCATTGTTAATCTGGCCCTGATGCTATGAGTGTTTTCAGGTTGATCTTGAATGACCTCCTTACATCAGTTTTATTTATACATAGCACAACTGCCCTCAGCTGATCAGGCACCCCACTGCCATCGGTGATTTTTTAAATTTTACTCCTAGTACCACTATTCTCAGCACAGCTCCCACTAGCAGCTCATTGGCTCTTCCTACTTACATAGACATGATTCAGTGGCCTATTAGAGTGGCATATGCAGCTCCTGTTTCTGCACCATCAGCATCTTCACACCCCTCACAGGCGCTTATAGCATTCATACAGCAGGGTGCCTCTCTCCCCACACCCCCTCAATTGGAGGAGGTTGCTGACTGGAGCTATTCCTCTGCAAGGCCCTTTATAATTCTGCCCATTACCTTATTCACTGCAGCTTGCACTTGGCTGTTTTCTGCCAGCAGCTTGAGACAATGGGGCAGGTGTATTACCCCTGGTAAAGTGATAAATTGAAAGGTCATAAAGTACCAGCCAATCAGCTATGTTTCAAAAATAACAGAGTTGATTGGCTGGTGCACTATCACCTTCCACTTTATTACTTTACCAGGCTTCATACTTCTTCACCTGTATTCCATGTATCTTCAAAGGCTTGCGGCCCCTCCAGTGCTGGTTCTTGTTTTCATGAAACTCCATAGGAGAGCTGTTAATCCCATCACAGACAATGGAGGCTGTCAGGATTTATAACTGAGTTTGAAAAATGTTAAGCCATACAACCTAAATACATTGATACTCAGTTAAAAATGTTGAAGTGACTTGAGAGGGATCAAAACTGTTATTCCCATTTGTTTGGTTTTATATTAAACTATGTCATCATTCGCTCTCCAAGCACTATACACAAAGTAGGGCACCATTGATGTCCCTCTACAAAAGAATCATCCTCAATACATGATATTTTAATTCTATAATTTGTGTAGATATGTGTTTTCATCCCTCCGTCACCTTTAACTTACAGGGAACAAAGCATTGATATTAACAAGGACTGGTGGAGTTGTATTTTTCAATGTTTGCTCTTACTCCGTCATAAGCTATTAAGTTGTAGGTTAAAGAGATATTACTATTCAACTAATATGAAAAGAAGGGGGTTTGTTTGCAAGAGGCAAATGGTAAGACAAATGTTGGGCGCACCACCAATCTGAGACTACAAAAATTTACAAAAGTAGTCCAACATTTTGGTCCAAATAGATGTTTTTCTAGAATGTTCTAATCTACTAATAAAGTCTGTGCGGATCCAAACCCCCCTTCTTTGTATTCAACTAATATGTCTTCCTGCCTTACTTCAATTAGGGTCCATGCTCTCATAAATGGTGGTCGTGCCTTTCTTTTTGCGAGACTCTGGTGCTTGTGCTAAAGATTCCTGAAATAATAAGGATCTCCTCACCCTTCTACTCCTAAGGGTTGAATTCTAAAACCCCAATTACACTAATCCGAGGTATCAAATGCAGCTACGCAAGCAATACCTCTGCAACTGCCGACCACCAGCAAGTGCTGCTAGATCCTGCTGAATCCTGGTTTCTTGGCCCGAATTTGGTAAAAGGGCCCAAATGTATGGACAGCTTAAGTCTAATGGATTTACCCATTTCAATATATAAGAAGCTGTTCCTTAAATACCACGTGAAAGTTGCAAGTGCAGTTAACCCTTGCCTCTGGAGATCTTCCTACCCTCCTTCAGTCTCTCACTTGTTCGGGAGAATTGATTTGTACATACAGTAACCATGGAAGACTTAGGGTAAATTTGAAATTAACTATGGCCTGGTATTGCTGACTAAGGTTTAGAAATCTGACATTTCTACAATTCAATGTCACTACTGCTATAGGGACTGATAATTTACAGTTTGGGGTCTGTAAGTATTTTTATTAACAGTGGCAACAAACTCCACATAGCATTACATTTGTAAACACACAGTGTGATATGCGTTATTTCATTTAAAACCAGTGTTACCAATAAACACAAGATAACATGTGAGCTAACATTTTTTACATATCCGGTATATTCAATTGATGCCGGATCCATTCCAACGTTCTTTTTCTGGAATGGATCCAGCATCCATTATTCAATCAACGGCCAAATCCGGATGTCAGATTTGGTCGCTGATTGATGCTCACCTGGCTAATGCAGCGACCGGGTGAGCACAGCGATGGGAAGCGGCAGAAGGCTGGACTGGGCCGGGGTTTGTGAGTGTGGCGTGCCAGATATGGGCAGCGATGGGAGGCGGCTGGAAGGTACAGGAGGTGGCGGCCGGTGGCGGACAGGAGTACGGTGGCGTGTAAGCTGCTGCTGCTCACCTGGCGCCATTCTCCCTGACTCAGTCCAGCATGTTTTTGGTTTTGGCTGTGTTTCCGACAAAAACAGGTGGATTAGCAGCTATTCCGTCAATCCACCTGGTTTTTGGTAGATAGGAACATTTCGACCTGCCGCAAAAAGACAGCTTGGATTGAATAGATTGGAACCCCTTCCGATCTATTCATGTTGAAAACTGCCATCTTTTCGGCATAGCAATGTCCCTTAGTGTCATAGACTGGCTGTTCTCTTGGTGGTCCTGCATGTAACACAAATTCTATAAAATCACTGGACGGAATGAAAAATGAATACGTAACAATTGCAACAAAAATATATCATTAATGTCAGTTGCTAGTGACACAAAACAATGAGCTTACAATAGAAACTGTTAAACATTCTTGAATTTGTATGAGAAATGTTTTCTCCACCCTCCCAGAATAAAGCCAGATTGATGTATGTGAAAGTGAAAGGCCTGAGGGAAAAATGTGAGCAGGGGTCTTTCAAGGGCAAGAATGATCATCAGACTTTACATAGAAGGCAATGAATCTCTTTAACCTCCTTTTAGTATTTTTTTCACAAATGTCCATTATTACTGCGTTACTGTGACTAGCACTTTAGTTCTGCAAAGCTGTTCAGAGTTACTAAGGAAATAAGTCATATCTTGCGGTATAGATTAATAGAGAAAGCAGATGTGGCTCACCATAGGACACAATCACACTGAAGTGATCAAACAAGGTTTATGAGTTTATCTACAAGGACAGTTACTAGCAATAATTAATAATATTAGTAGCAGATGTGACCCATTAGTTCAATACGCAGTATCTGTATTCCCTTATCATGCTACAAAATTTTAGCCATGGGAATGGAATTATACCAGCCATTGGGGTGGTGTATTAATATAAGTGCAATTATGGCCTACTCACAACTGAAATGCAAAACAAAGAAAGAAGGTGGTGTGCTGCGCTTAACAGTTGAAAAATATGTAGGATATACCGTTATCCTCTGCTGACTGCTACAGAGTTCAATTGAATCCATAGCACCATCAGGACCGTGCCCTCATTCATTGGCACAAAGAGAGACCGGCAATTTGCAGCTTGCTGCAACCATACAGCCTCTGCCATCTCAACGGAGGAACGCCACCTCGCCATTTATCGGAGGCATTTGTATCCCATTGGTACCAACAGACTTTTGCACAAACCCCCGCCCCCCCATTTGGATTCCATTTATTGCTTATTGGACAATTCAGGATCAAAGGTCATGGGTGGCTATTACACACTCTTAATATGCACCTTCTTATCAATATATTTTATTTTTAATCAATTAAGCATGCTATGTTCATAGTTTTCTATACATGTTTATTAAATGTTTATTTATTTTTAACTACCATCTACAGTATATATTTTTCAACTGTTAAGCGCAGCATACCACCTTCTTTCTTTGTTTTGCATTTCTGTTTAAGGGCTTGACACCCCTGATAAATTGCTGCTGCTTGGGTTAAACCGCTTATTCCCCAAAGCGCCCTATCGATATCTTGATATCCAACTCCTGCTACTACTCACAACTGACTAATAGTACTAATATTGTAGTAACACCATACCTCCAAACATTTGATGCCTTCAAGGAGGGACAGTGTGCGCAACAAAATTTTGGGGGATGTGGTCTAGTGGGAATGGGGCGTGGCCTGTACTTGCTGCGCTGCATTTTCGCCACTGTGGGGGCATGCCCAGCAGCTCCGTGAGCTGCTGGCTATGCCCCCAGCCCCTCTGGCTTCAGGAATAGACACTGTGTGCATGCGCACAACATCTATTCATTTGTGATATGGGACAATGACACTCAGAACTGTCCCCCCATCCGTGGGACACTGCCGGCCCCTAGCGGGACTTGGGAATGTCCCAAAAAATGGAACGTTTTCCACGAACATTGGCCATGCCCTGTCATTTTTAGCAGGGCTCAGCAGAGCTGTCGACACCCCTGGTTATAGCTGATACCTCAGTGTAAGTCGCTGATCTGTTTTATAGATTCCAGATTCCTGGTGTTTTCCTGCAAGAACACTGCTATGTCTGCATTTTGGAAACTTTTACTGTTTTGGAACCCAGCCCCAGGCTTTTACTAATCACCTTAGTTTGCTATTCTGTGTTGCATTTCCCAGTGGGTTTTTTTTCCTTACTACTCTTCCAGCAAGCTAAAAAAACTCAATTGCCTCCCGCCTCCTTCACTATCTTCCACTTTAGTGACTTCTATGCTAGCTTCCACTACCTCCAGCCTAAGACTAAGTCAGCTTGCAAGTAAACAATTTTTGTGCGTTACCTTTTGGCTATCCAGTATAGTGCTGTGTCATTCTGTGCCAACGTATTCCGGCCAATTATCGGGTGTTCTCCAGTTGTATTAGCCCCAAGTTTAAGAACTGTGGCATTCTAAGCACTGGTGTGTAGGGAAGAGTGGGTGGCTGTTATAGGGGAAAGACCCACACTTGTGTCTCTAGGGATCTCATGCAATGCAATACATTATTTTTTGGGGGGGGGGAAATGTACACCCACAAAAATACAATAAAACTGAGACAAGACAAACATGTCCAGCATTAGAAAATTTTACAAGGGTCTGGCATAAATGAAGACAGCAATACAAAGTGCACAAGTAAAAAGAAAATACATTATATATAGTACATGCATTGACCTAGTACTCACTAGGATATGTAGAGAACATATCAAAGGAAACAACAGAAAAGAAAGACTAAGGTAGAAATTTTGCAGACTATAAAAATCAAACAAGTAATGACATATCAGACCAATAAAAATAACTTACGTTGTTCCTGATCTCCAAACTGCCCCACCTGCCTCAACCTTCGTTACTCTACACTACCTAACCCAACAAACCTAAACAAAAATGCAAATGTTAATGGCTGATATAAGCAGGGCCGGCTTTACCATTAGGCAGCTTGAGGCAACCGCCTAGGGTGCAGGGATCTGGGGGGGGCGCACCAAGTCTGCTTATCAAAAAATAAGGGATGTCTATGAGGATTCTTGTTGTACTTAGTGCAGATGGCTGCTGTGGAACTTCTAAGACCTCACCTCCATACTTTTCCTTGAGGCATACTTCCCTAAATTGCTGCTCCCCTTCCTTATACTCTGTTGTAGGTGGCGAAAGGAGGCCTCCAAAGAAAGCATGGGACTGCCCTCCTTCCTGGGAGGCAGGGAGGACCACCCACATTTTTAGGAGCCTCCCCGCCATTCCGGAATTTTAGGGAGGGGGGGGGAGTGCAGTAGGTTGAAGTTTTGCCTAGGGTGCTGAGAAGCCTTACACCGGCCCTGGATATAAGTAATGCGTACACTTTCAGTTTTAGTAGATGTAATCAGGAGTCTTGTACACAGATATTCATTTAACATTATAATCACCATTTGGTATTCCCCCAACACCACAGTGTACTGAATAAGAGTGTAGAGCCATACATGAAAAGAAACTTATTGTTGCTTTCCCCATGGGCAGTGCAACAGTAATCACTTACATTACCAGATCTCTTGTATCCCTGAAATGCTGACAAGAGAAACAATTCTAATATAAAATAAAAGTTTAGCTGCATCAATAGGTGGCGCAGTTGGTATAAATTAGTTTCACTAAGGAAACATATTGGACCATATAAATTGAAGAGTCTAATGCAGAACAAGTAGCTGTGCCAAATATATGCTGGTTAGGAGCAATATCCCTGCAGATAAATAAGTTGATGGTGATGATTAGATGTGGGTACTCTGGTCAGATACAAATTGCTGCTGTACAGTTACAGTGGGGCAAAAAAGTAATTGGACAGCCACCGATTGTGCACGTTGACCCAATTAAAAAGATGAGAGAGGTCTGTAATTTCCATCATAGGTACACTTCAACTGTGAGAAAAGAATGTGGACATTTTTTTTTACAGGAAATCACATTGTATTATTTTTAAACAATTTATTTGTATTTTCTTGTGGAAAATAAATATTTAGACAATTAAAAAGTTATAGTGTGTACACACGGTACAATTTGCCTTCCGATGTTGACGATATAGTCAACATCGGATCGGCATCGGATGCAGATCGCAAGGGTTTTAACACTTGCGATCCCGATCCGCGTTCACGTATCGCAAGCCAGAAAGTCTTGGCTGCCTTGACTATATAGTGCAGATCTGCACTATATAGTCAAGATTGTATGCAAATCGGATGTCCCTTTCGATCCGATCTGATCATATTGGGGATCGCATCTCAAGGCACATCTCACCGTGTGTACATACCATTAAACTCAATACTTTATAATATAACCTAGATTGGCAATTACAGAGGTCAAATGTTACCTGTAGTTCTTGACCAGGTTTGCACACACACACTGTAGCAGGTATTTTGGCCCACTCTTTCATGCAGATCTTCTCTAGATGTTTTGGGGCTGTCACCGGGCAACACGGACTTTCAACTCCCTCCACAGATTTTCAATTGGGTTGAGGTCTGGAGACTGGCTAGGCCACTCCAGGACCTTGAAATGCTTAGTACGGACCACTCCATAGTTTCCCAGACAGCGTGTTTGAGGTCATTGTCATGCTGGAAGACCCAGCCACGTTCCATCTTCAATGCTCTTACTGAGGGAAGGTGGTTTTTGGCCAAAATCTCACGATACATGGCCCCAATCATCCTCTCCTTAACACGGATCAGTCATCCTGTCCCCTTTGCAGAAAAGCAGCCCCAAAGCATGATGTTTCCACCCCCATGCTTCACAGTGGGTATGGTGTTTTTGGAATGACACTCATCGTTCTTCTCCCTCCAAACACGGCGAGTGGAGTTTATACCAAAAAGTTCTATTTTGATCTCATCTGACCACATGACATTCTCCCAATCCTCCGCTGGATCATCCAGATGGTCAATGGCAAACCGTAGATGGGTCTGGACATGTACTGGCTTAAGCAGGGGGATCTTTCAGGCACTGCAGGATTTAAATCTAATGGTAACCTTTGTGACTGTGGCCCCAGCTCTCTTGAGGACATTGATCAGGTCCCCCTGTGTAGTTCTAGGTTGATTCCTCACCATTCTCAAGATCATTGATACCCCAGGAGGGGAGATCTTGCATGGAGCCCCAGGTCAAAGGAAATTGTCAGTGATCTTGTATATCTTCCATTTTTTTATAATTGCAACAACAGTTGATCTCTTCTCACCAAGCTGCTAGCCTATTGTCAAGTAGCTCATCCCAGCCTTGTGCAGCTCTACAATTTTGTCCCTGGTGTCCTTGGACAGCTCTCTATTCTTGCCCATGGTGGAGAGGTTGCAGTCTGACTGTTTGTGGGTGTGGATAGGTGTTATACAGATAACCAGTGCAAACAAGTGCCATTTATACAGCTAACAAGTGGAGGATAGAAGAGCTTCTTAAATAAGTAGCAGGTCTGTGAGAGCCAGAAATCTTGGTGGTTGGTTGTTGTCCAAATATTAATTTTCCGCAAGAATATACAAATAAATTGTTTAAAAATCATACATTGTGATTTCCTGTATCCCCCCTCACCCCCCACATTCTGTCTCTCACAGTTGTTTGTAGGGATGCCAATTCTGGGATCGGGATCAGTGGGATCCTGGGATTTAGGGCATTTTTGTTCGGGATTTGAATCCTGGGATTGGAGTCTCCAATCACGGGATTTTGAGATTGAAATGTGCATGCAAATTTAACCCTTTCACCTGGGCAGCACTGAGCACCAGCAGTGATGTTAGAGGACACGCTGCACAGCCATGCACTGTCCTCACCCCTCCACGTCTGCCCAAAGTTACCTGTCCTTTTGCAGTGGGCCCCCCAGTCCTTCAACCACATTCCCTAACATCAGGAGGCCAATCCCAGGAATCCTGGGATTACCAGTTTTTCAATCCCGAATCCCGGCATTGAAAAAATAAGCCGGGATAAACCTCCCTAACTGTAAGATCTGTATACCTGAATTTCATCTTATCTGTTAATTATTGTACATAGTATAACGCTAGGTTAAAGGTACTAGAAATAGTGCATTCATATTCTATTGTTTCTTTATTTGATCCATTTTGAGAAATAAAAGCCTCTTGAAAGATGCTTCGATATACTAAACTGAAGCTCTTTTCCCTATGGCCTTAAAAAGTGGCAAAGTAATAAACATCAGGAACATTTGTATAGAAATACTAACTGTGCACTTGTAGGACCACACACATAGTAGATTTTAAATATACCATGCAATAGAGCAATTATAGTCTGACAGTACATGTGCCGTGATTACCAGAAATTACCATTTGGAGGTGTTCACAGGGAGTTTATGGGGAATGGATAGTAAAACACAGGAGTGTCATGCCCATTTGTGGGGCATACAGCTGCTGACGGGTGTGAGCTCATTCATGTAAAAATATGGCATTTGAGTTGCTACTGCTGTGTCCAGTCTGTGTACCCATAAACCAAGCTTTGGCTCCAATGTTCCGATGTACACAATTGAGAATAAGTTTGTGACGGCTCTGGTTGCGTATATTTTTATTACAGGCCAGCAGCTTCACTTGCTAACATTAGCAGCTCTGTAGTCTAGAAAATGGCAATTGCATTTGCAAACAAACAGAAAGTAATAGGCTCTTATTGTAATGACATAACTGTAACTCTGCATTAACTTTGCCAGGCGCTTGGCAACTGCTCGCCTCTGGTGGAAAGGCTGGAACTTTCATCTAACATTGTCCTAGGTACTAATAAAGGTTGATGATGCCTGAGGTCCATTGGACCATTATACTTCAAATCGAGGCAGTGGGGGTGTGCAGAGGAAGGACATCCTAGTGCCAGTGAGTTGGGTTCTAATTTAATGTTTATATCCATTTGGTGGGGAGGCTTTTCAGCAAGTGTATGTGTTTCTCTGCCATAATGGATCCTATTGTCAGCCCTTGAAGAATAAAGCACAATAAATTAGTTAATACCAGAAGTGGACAGTTTCCAATTAGAGTAAGTTCACAAGGAAATGTATGAGTCATAAGAAGAAACAGGACACACAACATTGCAGATTCCATTGGCCCCTTGTGAGGACATGCCAGGGGATGTTAGTGTAGAAAAGCCTTTCCCTGCCTCACTGAGGGGAGTGTGACAATTACCTACTGTAGTACACAGACATTCTAATACTTGCACATAGAGGGTGACATTTATTAGAGGTCGATGTTGGGTTTATGGCGATTTTTATTGCAAAAACGTCAGTTTTCGCACTTTTTCCAGAATTCGCATAATTAATGAGATGCGGGATTTGCTGCGAAATCGCACCGTACTGACAGCGGGGACAACCGGCTTTCTCCGATGCAGCTAACAGCTTCTGTCGCGTTGTCCCAGCGCAACAGAGGCTGAGAGCGTCTTCGGCTTATGTGTCTCCATGGAGACGCATAGCTCAGCCAATCAGGGCTGAGCTATGCGTCTCCATGGAAACACATCGCCCAATCACGCTTTCAGCCTCTGTTGCGCTGGGACAACGCGACAGAAGCTGTTAGCTGCATCGGAGAAAGCCGGTTGTCCCCGCTGTCAGTACGGGGGGAGCCGGCTCTGCAGCAGAAGGGAGACCAGCGCTGGTCAATATAATATACAATATAAAATACAATATATTGTTGTAAAAATGAGGTGTGTGGATGTGTATGTAATAAAGTTTTACTTTTCTGTGTGTTTTATTTTAACATTCTTTTTACAGGTGGACTACAAGTCCCAGCGGGCCCATTAATGCCCCGCATGCTGGGACTTGTGGTTCTCCAAGTCCCAGCATGCGGGGGAGGTCTGCTGGCACTTGTAGTTTTCCTGTATTAAGCAATGTTAGGAATGTGAATTTAACCCTATCAGGCCGGCGTCCAATGACCAGGGACGCCGGTGACAGCCCCGGGCTTCAGCCCTGGACGGGTGAAGCCTGGGGGGGGGGGACCCCTTTTTTGGGGGGGTCCCCACTCCTCCAGGTACCCCGTCCAAGGCTGACCAGCCACGGTGCTCATGGTACGGCCGGGGGACCTTATGTAAAAAATGTCCCCCGGCTGTGGCATGACACTGCGGGCTGTTGGAGCCCGGTGCTGGTTTCAAAATAGGGGGGACCCCCAGATTTTTTGTCCCCCGTATTTTTGGAACCAGGACTGGTCCAAGAGTCCGGGGCTGGTTTCAGAAATACGGGGGAACCCTACGCTTTTTGTCCCCCGTATTTTTGGAACCAGGTCCGGCTCAATGAGCCCGGGGCTGGTTATGTACAGGAGGGGGGACCTCACGCCATTTTTTTTTTTTTTTAAATGACAAAATCGCACATTTCAGCAAAATCGCACCTTTTCATGACTAAAAATCACACTTTTTCATTCCGAAAATCGCCCTATATCGCACTTTCTATGCCGGAATACACACCTCATTAAATATGCGAATCCGCTGCAAAAATGCGATTTAAAAAAACGGCAATATAGGGAGATTTGAGAAAAAAAAAACCATTTTCTCAAAAACGGTCAAACCACTAAATCTCGCCCAGAGGGTAATTCAGATCTGTTCAGGTCGAATTTGGTCCCCTTGCCGATGATGGGGGTCTGCACAAATATGCACATGTGCAGACCTCCTGTGTGAACAGCTTCGGCGAGTATCACAGGCGTTCGTTCTGTGAGGGGAGGGAAAGGGGCTGAAACATAGGGAACGCCCAGCATTTTATGGGTGAGCCCATAAAAGTGCTGGGCTTTCCCCTGTGAACGCAGGCGTGGTGATGCCTGCTCGGGGTGGGCGGATGATGTCACAGCACCTGCCCCGAGTTCGGCTTTCTCCAGACAAGATAAGTCAGTCTACAATGATTTTTCACCCGTGTGGATGCATGCAAAGGAATGTGTAAGTGTACACATCCCCTCACATGCAAATGCGGGGATTCGCGCAGTGGGTGGGGCATTGTTCCAGGCGGGCTGCGTTTACCTGTTTGCTAGGCTGCGAACATAAGCAGCCCAGTGAGCCGGTCTGAATCAGGCCCATAGTGCAATGTTCTGATCTTGTAACTAATTGAACCTGCCCCATATAATGTACAACTATTATTGAGGTTTGAAATAACACATTATAAGCTAATGCTGATCATAATTTCAGTACTATAATATAAGCAGATTCTTTTTTATTTTCACTAACAATTAATTTTGCAGCATTTTGACTTGAGTCTTTCCAAATACACACGGATGCTAGAATATGTGATAGTATAGTACAGCAACAATATGTACAGTATATGAGTTCTTCAGGACTAGGTTATGTCCCTAGAAATGATGGACATCGACAACCACACACATACTACATCAGTGGTTCTCAACCCTGGTCCTCAAGTGCCCCCAACAGTGCACGTTTTATAGGTCTTCTCACAGAGGGGTAGATTTATTAACATTCGATCAGGAGAATATGCTCTATCCCCGTGCGTTAAGGCAGGGGATAGCGCTTCTCCTGATCTATGACACCCACTGAGCGGGTGTCTAACGTGCGGCGGTGTGGGGCAGGATGCATAGCGCAGGGACAATATTTTGTACTGCGCACCTGCCTCCTGCCTAATTTATGAATCAGCGATGCTGACCGTTCCACTGCCTGCAGCTATCGACTTCGACAGCTGCAGGCAGGCGATGCCCTACTTCGACAGCTTCAGGTGGGCGATGCCCCTAATTTATGAACAGTCAGCATCGCTGACCATTCCGCCGTCTGCAGCTATCGACTTTGACAACTGCAGGCGGCGATGCCCAATGCGGATACGCGTCCGCTCGCCACGCTTCGGGCTCACTGTGCTCAACTCCACGCCGGCATGAATACTGGGGGTATGACGTGGGTAGTGGGGGTATGATGCGGATAGTGGGGGTAAAATGGCTGGTCTATACTTACCCTTCTCTGGCCCGGGCACCACGTCGATCCCCGCTGACTAGTAAGGTCTGCTAGAGATCAACTGGGGATTTTGGATATTGTATTTTAACACATTATTTAATACATTTATGGAAAATAATAATAATAATAAAAAAAAAAAAAACATTTAAAAACACTTGGGAATTCTTTAATTCCTTACTCACCTTAAAAGAGAGTAACCATGAGCCATTGATGAATGAGGATGTGCCCAAAAGGGGGATGTGGGTCTTGACAGTCTACAGTAGCTGAGGGTAGGTGGAAGGATGGATTTGCTATATCTGACGTTAAAAACAATAATAAAAAAAGAGTCACCAATGCATTTGTACTTTTCCTTTGTCAGGATTCATTCCTGCTGAAATACAAATGTAACTGGACACAGACCTGTGTGATGCATCGTTGCATGTGGATATTTCCCATTGCCATGGGTTGGTAGGGTGGCATATCTGGTTGGGAGACTCGGGAATCCCATAGGTCTTTTCTAGGAGACAAAAATATTTATTTTTTTGTTATTGTTATATATTTAATTATACTAGTAAAGATATTATGCATATGGTTGCCCCCAGTATCCATGAGCATAGTGGGCATGGTATAACAGATAATGTCTAGTTTGACAGTCATTAGGTTGACATCAAAAAGTCGACATGAGCAAAATGACGAAATAGAAAAAAATCAACACATTAAAAGGTCAACTCGTAGAGTTCTCGTGGAAAGTAAAGTATGAAAAAATCCCTAAAATGAAGTAAAAAAAAATCCCTAAAAACTCTTGTTGACTTTTTCGTTTGTCACCATTTTGTCAATGCCAACATTATGCATGTCAATCTTTTCGTGTCAACCTATTGACTGTTGACCTAGACGTTGTCTATCAGCTATCCGGATCATACCTTCCCATACAACCCTTTAGATACCATAATTACTAAAGTAACCAGAATACAGGGTGTAGGTGCAGTATAAAGGAATTCAAGAGTAGAAGTAACAATCTTTAATGCAATGGAGGACTGTCTATACAGACACACGGGTCAGAGCATATAGCGGGAAATTGGAAAGAAAGCCGGACACCTGCTGCTCGTGATTGTGAGGATTGCCTTCAGATAAAATAAAAATGATGTCTGCTTTATTTAAGTATTATAGGTTTAAAGTTATAGAGCAGGCATGTCCAACGTTGGCCCTCCAGATGTTGTGAAACTACACATCCCAGCATGCTTTGCAATAGTTTTAGCATTCTCTAATAGCAAAACTGTGGCAAAGCATGCTGGGATGTGTAGTTTAACAACATCTGGAGGGCAAACGTTGGACATACCTGTTATAGAGAATGCCTGGCCATTTGTTGTGATCTCGCAGGAGGACATACTGTGGATATTGGCCAATCATTTGACACTTATTGTACATCTCTTTGGCCAGATCTATCCTGCTGCGGTCCATTCCTCTGAAAAACGTCATTGTGGCTGATACAGAGGGGGTTATTCTAGTTCATTCTTTCTGACAAAATCCTTCTTAGATGGACAAAACCATGTGCACTGCGGGTGGGGCAGATGTAACTTGTGCAGAGAGAATTAGATTTGGGTGGGGTTTTTCTTCAAAGTGAGATCTATATTGCAGTGTAAAATCATGCAGTCAGTATTTTCCCTGCACAGAAACAAAATAACTCACCCAAATCTAATTCTATCTGCACATGTTACATCTGCCCCCCTGCAGTGCACATGGTTTTGTCCATCTAAGAAGGATTTTGTCAGAAAGAATGAACTAGAATAAACCCCAGAGTTATGATGAAATAACCCCAATTCTTCATTAGGCATATGCTAATAGGGGTTTGGGGAAGGGGGGTCACATTTCCCATAAACTCCTCTTCTCCACAGTCTGGCCAGCGGCTACTTTACAGTATGGAGCTGCTGCACATGCCTAGAGGCATCAGATTTTCCTACCGAGGGGCGCATTTATCATGATCGCATTTACAATGCGATCTGGGCGGAATATTACCTCCCAGGATCGCATTGTAAAATGCGATCATATCGGGGGGGATGTATCATTTTTAAGGGCGCAGGGACAGGGCTCCGATAGGAGCCCGTCCCTGCGAAGCCCTAACCTGGAAGCCGGGAGGTCAGCGCATGCATGGTAATGCGCTGACCCCCGCCGACCTCTCTTACCGCACTACCCGGCTCACTGCCATACGCTACAATGGGCTATCGCCACATTACAATAGCGATAGCCCAGGGGTGCGATGCCGGGCTGCCCGATGTTGATACATCGGGCAGCTTCGCATCCCCCATAGAAACCTATGGGGGATGCGGCTGGCGGCGCTGCAGGGAGGATCGCAGCAGGTCCCCCTTTAATACATTTGGGGGATACTAAATGCGCCCCCAAGTCTGCTGTGTGTCTGTGGATCATACTGTTCAACAAGATTAATGGGCCTGGCTATGTCTGAAGTATTGTAATACATAAACAGCAGTTTGTTTGGGACAGACTATGGGGGTAATCAATCCCGGGTCACGACTGTCGATACGCCTCGACAGCCGTGACCCTGGCCCCGTTTCCGTTTTGCTCGACCACAAATCAACAGACGGGATTCAATGTCCCCCTGGCAATCGGCGAAAATGGGGCATCTCTGCGGATTGTCGAGATCCGGCTGTGATCGCAACAATTCATGGCCGTTCTCTGCAAAATGGTCCCCACAGCTTTTAAAGTCAGGCCCGTGCTGTTGGTCAAGACAGCACTGAATAGGCGCTCGCCGCTATTTCCCCCGTCGGAAATAGCGGCGCGGATCTCCCTAATGTTTGTTACACGTTAATAATGCACCATTCACGGGCTGGTGTCATTGCTCTTAAATTAAACATTTGGAAACCCCAGTACAGAAATCCCCTGTCCTACAAGAGATGCCACGCTCCCTAAGTACAATATGCACACATCACATGAGAGATAGCCCTTCCCTTATCCCAAGAGGCTGTCTGTTGGTGACAATCTGCCACATTAGTCTTGGGGGCAGGATGTACTAAGCATTGCTTCTGTGATGTAGTATATCCCATGGTACATACCCCACACTTGACTATCTGTTTTGTCATTGGACACAGACTTACTGGACCTGAGTGTCCACATCAGACAACTAGCATAAGTAAGCTTTAGCTTATGGGCCCTAAAGGTGCCTAAAAGTATGCAGGAGCAGTCTATCTTCTACGGATGCCTCCTGCTGCATTTAATTACATGGACTTGCACAGCATCTTCCTTGCATGAATTAGTCCCACAGTCTCAGCCACTCTTATGAAGTCAGAATGGGACACAGTGGAAGTCAACAGAGCCAAAGATGATTTGGGGCTGGTTACAATATATGTAAGAGCATAAAAAGTAGACAGTGAATTGTAAATTTCAGGATTGGATATTCTAAAGCAGGGATGGGGAACCTTAGGCCCTACAGCTGTTGTTGAACTACACATCCCAGCATGCCCTGCAACAGTTTTAGCATGGCCAAATAGCAAAAATGTAGCAGGGCATGCTGTGATGTGTAGTTCAACAACAGCTGGATTGGTCAAAATAACAATAAAAAATTAAACAACCTCACCTCCTCTTCATCAGAATGCTGAGCATATGGGTGCCTTACTAATATTGTTTATTGTATTTTACTGATTGACAAAGATGTGGATCTTAAGCCTCATCCACAATATTGTTAACAATATCACTCAGACAATCTTCACAATATCATCTAGTGTGGACACTCAATAATAACAATGCACGCTCTCGCACGTCGTTAATAATTAGTGATATCTAGTGAACATGCATGTCAATTTGGCAATATAGGCAAAATACATGCCCGTTCAGCAGTTCCCGGTGATGTCACTAAACGGTATCGGCCGCTGATATCATTCAGTGTGTATAGACAATCTCGGCTGTGGCCGATATGGGCAACTATATCGGCCCTGTAGTGTGTATGAGGCTTAAGAGAAAAGGGAGAACATTATGCTCTCAGCACTCACCTGGATGCTACCCATCACCGTCCCCTGGGTGTTGCCTCCCTGATGAGGAGAAGAGCTGGTTTTGGTCTGCCTGGCATGATTGCTGTGAGACACCAATGAATGGCTTGTATCTACAAGAGTGCAATGCTATAAGAGACAGACACCCACATGGCTGCATATGTGACAGTACATATATAATATAAAAAAATTATGTGTGTATATCAATCAAATAATTTATTGTCAGGACAACATTAAAAATGCATAAGTGATGTTACAAAGCAAAATACAATTTACAGAATGATGTTTCAATTTTAATTTTTTACATGTGTGAATTGTGAGTATTTTGCTAGGTAATTAATATATACATACATGCTCACAAATATATACATGAATATATGATAAATGTTCTGCAAAATACAGTAGCAAAGTGTTCCATAGTGCATAACTGTGAGTGTAGTTACGAAATTTAAAAAAAGTGTTGTGCTATTACATGGTCTAAATGGTTGCATAGAACACTCGGTGGTATGGTTTAGGGTGGTTCCCAATGGGTATATAAATAATCTGTAAATTGTCTACAAATAAACTTTGGTATATGCACTCCTCCGACTACTTCCCTTTCTTCATACCACATTCTGCTCAGAAATGTGGATCGTGGTGGCTTCAGCGTGGTGTTTTGAGACTTCATGTATCAGACTAAACATATCTAGAATATGCAAGACTATTTCCAACTGCGCATGTATAAGTACATGTATGAGTATGTAGACATACTTCTATTTCCTACATATGATTAAGTACAGTATCCAATGTGATGCCACTAATCAGTGATGGACACAATAATAGGCGGGTATTCAATCTAGGATCACGGCTGTCGATCCATGCCGACTGCTGTGATCCTGGCCCATCTGCGGTCAGTCCGACAGCTGAACGACAGGTGGGATTCAATGTCCCGCCTTCCGATTAGCGCAAAGGGGGTGTGGGTGCGAAAACGGCCGTGGATTGTCGATCTGCGGCCAATATCGCGACATTCCACATCCGTTATCAGCAGAACGGGCCCGACAGCTTCTAAAGTCGGGCTGGTTCTACCGTGAACCCGCTTCAATGCTGTCACTAAGGACAGCATTGAATAGGGAGCCGCCGCTATTTCCCCCGTCAGGAATAGCGGCGGCGCATTGAATAGCCCCCTAAGTGTTTTGTGCATGACAGAGTATTTGGCAGTGGATACCTGGTGCTAAGGGCTCAGATAAGGAGCTGCCATTCTGTTCTGGAGACTTGAAGGAACGGTACATGCTTGGAGGGGATGGTAGGGATCGCTCCATACCTCTTACATCTATTGTTAAACCACGGCTTAACAACAAAGGCTGATGGGGAAAAAAGACAAATAAGGCATACAGAATTATTAGTTGGTTTATAGAGTAAATGATATTGCATAATATAATGCTGGTGTGAGGATACAGAGCTATTAGGCCAGCCCATAGAAGAGCTCTATGCATCAGGGTCATTAGGTCGATATTCATTGGATCGACCACTACATGTCGACACCTGAAATAGGTCGACAGGGCTAAGGTCGACAGGGTTGGAAGGTCAACACAAGCATTAAGTTGACAATAGCAAGGTTCACAATCAAAATGTCGACATGAGCTTTTTACGTTTTTTTTTGAGCCGACATGTGCCAACAGGTGGTATTTCATGCCCTACCATCTACTAGGGAGAATAGAATAGTGTGCAAGCGTAGCGAGGCACCGTGCCCAAAGCACGGTGAGCACAAAAAGCCATGCCAAGGGACGTAGTACACTTTGACGGTGTCCATGTCGACTAAATTGGATCAACGCAATCACCGATACCCATGCATCACCTCTGACTTTCTGATTTTCTTAATATTGGATAAGTTGCCCAGCAAGTCAAAGGGAAGTATTCAATGCGGCCAGCAAGGGGGTTAAACGGCGAGGATTGCTGAAACCAAAAGCGACCCTCAATGTTTAACCCCCGTGCTGGGCGCTCATCGTATTAAACATTCCAGGGGAATCCTCACTGTCAGAGGACAGCGAGGATTCCCCCAACTGCATGGTTTGGGGCTAATGCAGGGAGCCTGCTGCATATAGCCGTGAGCCTCGCTGTTTCCACATCACTGTAAAAACCCATTAAGGTGGAAATGGCGTGTGCAGGGGGATCAGTTGAATACTGACAGCGAGCAATCAACACTGGTCGCTGTCACAGCTTGCAAAATGCATTGAATACTGCCCAAAGATTCACCCATTAATAATATAAAAAACACATCCAATCATTTAAATGTGCTGCTCAGCTATGCTCTACTTAACATATGTTATAGGGGATGAGTTCCATTCTTTTCCACTTTTGGAGCATATACACAGTTGCAAGGTCCGTGGAATCATCACAAATCCTGTCAATCACCTTGAGAACAGCACGCGTATAGCAATAGTAGCAGTATTTATCGCAGCACGGCCTTGCGCGTGCGCGCTAATGCCACACACAGTAATGCCTATTACATATAATGCCACACACAATAATGCCTATTACATATAATGCCACACACAGTAATGCCTATTACATTGTTTACCCAATAGTAGCAGTGTGTGCAATCCCACTTGGCAACATTAAGGAGCTGTCCAATGGATATAGAATAGATACAAATCGTGAACACTGTATAATCCACCCTATATAATTTTATCACACAAAAACCCTATGCTTAGTATGTATGTAGTTACTAGGTCATAAATGGAGCAAAAAGTCATCATGTCTGTTTACATTTTACTTTGTTTACTCACAGGAGACACACAAGACAGACTGACCTTCTCATGCCTCATCTTCTGCATCCTTTCTCCCTGCCTCAATACGTCCTCAGTGTCCAGCTCCAGCCTCCGACGCTTTAGAGACTGCTGAGGAAAGAGCAGTTGCTGTCATTGGCCCTTATTCAGATCTGATCGCAGTACAAATTTGGGTACTCTTTACCTAGAAGGGCGCCCACGATTTTGATCTTGGGCATCGTAAGGTAAAAAAATCGCGTCGGTCGCATCGCATGCGACCAAAAAATCGCATGCGATGCGACCGACGCGATTACCGCGATTTCCCATAGGGAACAATGTTAAATGTCCCAATTGACCCGATTTTCCATAGGGAACAATGTTAAAAGGCCGACAGGGGCCAAATAGCCACCCTGAAGTGTGAAATGCCCCCCCCAATTGTTAACGCCACCCCACGATCAATGTCAACCTGAAGCGTGGCGAGCGCAGCGAGCCCGCGAGGGGCGGCGGTACGCGTCCTACGACCTTTTCATACCCCCACTATCCACGTCGGCGTGGAGTTGAGAATATAAAGTGTGGCGAGCGCAGCGAGCCACCGAGCCCGAAGCGTGGCGAGCGCAGCGAGCCCCGCGAGGGGACGCGGACACCTTCACAGGTATACGCGTCCCCTCGCGGGCTTCACAGGTGTCCGCTCGCCACGCTTCGGGCTCGGTGGCTCGCCACACTTTCTATTCTCAACTCCACGCCGACGTGGATAGTGGGGGTATGAAAAGGTCATAGGACGCGTACCGCTGCCCCTCACGGGTTCGCTGCGCTCGCCACGTTTCGGGTTGACGTTGATCGTGGGGTGGCGTTAACAATTGGGGGGGCCATTTCACACTTCAGGGTGGCTATTTGGCCTCTGTGGGCCTTTTAACATTGTTCCCTATGGAAAATCGGGTCAATTGGGACCGATTTTTTGATACATGCGATGCCCGCGATGGGCGCCCTTCTAGGTAAAGAGTACCCAAATTTGTTCTCAAAATGGGCAAAACCATGTGCACTGCAGGTGGGGCAGATGTAATGTGCAGAGAGAGTTAGATTTTGTGTGAGTTATTTTGTTTCTGTACAGGGTAAATACTGGCTGCATTATGTTTACACTGCAATTTAGATTTCAGTTTCAACACACCCCACCCAAATCTAACTCTCTCTGCACATGTTACATCTGCCCCACCTGCAGTGCACATGGTTTTGCCCATTTTGAGAACAAATTTGTACTGCGATCAGATCTGAATAAGGGCCATTGTTATAAAGCTGTAGTCACAGTGCCCGACCTCAGCATGTAACAATGCAAGTAATAGTATAAATACAAATATTTTACTAACATTACAAATTTTTAATTAAAGCCATCCAGGAAATCCCAGAGATCCAGTGTAGTTGGGAGGTGAGAGCAGCATAGTTGGATAAATTGAGTAATTTTAGTCCAGCATCAGCGGCATGACTAAGATATGGTCATAAAGACTTTACACCACTCATTTCTCCTTTGAAGTAGACAGAGCTACCTGAAATTCTGTAGTCCCCCAGATATTGAGAAGAAAAGGCTTGGTACTTGTGTAGTTTCACGGCGCCAGCATGGCGCCGTGCTACTTCCGTTTTTTACGCTCAGCAAACTATCTAAAATAAACTAACTTAACTCCATGCCAACATGGATAGTTCATACCCCCACTATCCATGTTGGCATGGAGTTGATTTTAGATAGCGTGGCGAGCGTAGCGAGCCACCGAGCCCGCAGCGTGGGCGAGCGAACCGAGCCCCGCAAGGGGACTCAGATGCACGGCGCCATGCTGGCGCCGTGAAACTACACAAGTACCAAAGGCTTTATGGGTACAAGACAGCAAAGTAAAAAATGCGGCAAACCTCCAAAAATGCAGTTTTCAGAGGTTTGGCCGCATCCACCATATGCACCAAGCCTGGAATGCAGTACATTCTGGGGCTTGAATGCGGTGGACAACGCAACTTTGCAACCAGCGTTGCACTTCCTCTGCTAGGAGGGATCCAACCGGATCTCTCCTAGCAGCCCAGGTGGCACGCGCATCACTCAACGCATGCGCAGGTATGGCGTGCATTCGGCAGGGTGGCATTAACCTGCTCGCTATACTCAGAGTATACGCAGCCTAGCGAGCAGGTCTGAATCAGGCCCACAGCACACTACATACACACGCATAACATAGCATATACACACACAGTACACAGGGACACAATACATACACACACACCAACCACATATACACACTACACCACATAAACACACACAGTACATATATAGTACACACCACTCATACATTACAGTATACATACATTTTTTATGCTTATCATCAAGTAGCCATCACATAACACATTACCACCATCTAGGCTGAGCCTCATGTAGCAGCAGGCCAGCAGCGCAGCAGCAGGCCAGCAGCTCTTCGTGTGTAGTCCCGCCTGGGGGCGGAGCTTGTTACTGTGAGTGGCAGGCTCAGGACCCTTGGAGAGGAAGAGAGCTGAAGGGAGGGGCAGCCTGGACACTGCCTGCACCACGTTCTGCTCTGCTGATCTAAGCATTTCTAAGGTGAGAGAGGGCTGCTGTCAGAGGAGGGGAGAATTGGAGAGAGGACAGCCACTGGCAGTCTGTGACAGGAAAAAGTTTAGCTCCCTGTCACATACTGCCCCCCCCCCCCCCCCCCCCCCCCCCCGTGCCCCCTGCCATTCTATGAATCCCCATTACCCACTGCCTCCAAAAGTCACCTATCTTTCTGGTAACTCTCTGCCTCTTCCAGGTACCCACTGCATCTCCATATCGCCCACAGACTCTCCATCTGGGGCAAAGGATGGGTGATCATTTGCATTGGTGAATAAATTGCAACTAATAGGATCAACCCTTGATATGGAACACCAAAATTAGGGTTCTATGTCAGGGTTGCCTACTTTTGAAAAATAATTTCAGGGAGAAATATAAAATCCAAGGGGCGGGCCTTGCGTCACTATGGGGCGGGCCTTGTGCAGCTAGGGGCGGGCCTTGTGTCGCTAGGGGCGGGCCTTGCGTCGCCAGGGGTTCCTAAAGTATTTTGATAAGCATGTAGCCAGATTTCTAGTGGGGACAGTGCTGGGAGACCAGGCAGAGGGGAGTCAGTGAAGGAGTAGTTGGAGCAGTGCTGGGAGAACAGGCAGAGGGGAGTCAGTGAAGGAGTAGTGGGGGCAGTGCTGGGAGAATAGGCAGAGGGGAGTCAGTGAAGTAGTGGGGGCAGTGCTGGGAGAACAGGCAGTGGGGGAGGGCAAGGAATGAGTAGTGTAGTGGGGGCAGTGCTGGGAGACCAGGCAGAGGGGAGTCAGTGAAGGAGTAGTGGGGGCAGTGCTGGGAAAACAGGCAGTGGGGGAGGGCAAGGAATGAGTAGTGTAGTGGGGACAGTGCTGGGAGACCAGGCAGAGGGGAGTCATGGGGAGGGTAAGGAATTAGTGGGGAAAGTCCAGTGCTGGGAGATCAGGCAGAGGCATGGGCTTGCTAGTAACTTTCAGCGCAGGTGGCAGCACAAAGGGCGGTATTCAATGAGCCCGAATCGCCAAGTTTTATGGCGATTCTGTGTTTTTTTCATGTGTGCCGGCGATTTTATGAGCTGTATAAGCGAATCACCCTATTCAACGTCGTCTATTCGCCGCTGACGACCGGTGAATGAAGCACCAATCGCCAAATGTGATTCTCTACAAATCGCCGGTATTTGTCTATAGGGATTTTCATGGGGATTCGCCGGTAGTCGACGGGAATCACCCATGAATCGCCAAAAGTGTATTCAATGTGAAGTTGGCGATTCTTATTTCTTGTTTCATATCGCCGTTCCTCACCGAGTGTCCCTCGTCATCTTTTTATGGTGAACTTTTTAAGGAACCTGTGAAATAATTGGTTTTAAGTGTTCAATTTAACTCTGCAAGTGTAATGTATTATTATTTGCTGCCCTGTTGTGATGTGATGGTCGTAGAAGTGCTATACAAATATATATTTATTTTTTTCTGGTATTTTTTTTTTCTCCCACAACGCACTGTTCTTACCCATGGTGCACCTCACTTACCCATGATTCTCCTCCCCACCTCACTCCTTCGTTTGGCCTTTGAGGAGATTACACAGCTTTTGCAGTCTGCTGTTTTGGAAACGTTTTTGTAGGGTAATTTGCGTTTTTTTGCATTTCACTGCAATTTCTTTAACACTGACTACAGTAATGGAGCTGTTCAGGGATACTATTGTTGTTTTCATGCTGAATGCCAGTGTGGAGGAGGAGGTAGATATGATGGAACATGACACTAGTATTCCGGCGATAGCTCCATTAGGTGAGTCGGTGCGGGTTTCAGTCCCACGTCCACGCCACTTTCGTACTAGGCGTGAACTGGGTGATCTCACCGAGGCGGAGGTGATTTCTAATTATCGCCTTTCGTCTGCGGCAATCCATATGCTGTACGATCTCATGGAGCCAGACCTGGTAGCACGGAAACGGGGCAATCACGCACTCACCGGTTTCCAGAAACTGTTGGGTGCGTTGCATTTTTTTGCGTCGGGCACATTCCAGCCCACTTTAAGCCAAACATGCGGTTATTCACAGCCAACCCTCTCCCGCTGTATAGCACAGGTCATAAAGGCATTCCGCAAATTAACGACCCAGTATATTAAATTTCCTGATCAAGACAGCGAATGGAATGAGATCAAATTTGGCTTTTTCTCAAAATGGAAGTTTCCCAGTGTTTTGGGCGCGATCGACTGCACCCATGTGGCGTTCAAACCACCGCGTTCATCAGAGGAATGTTTTCGGAACCGAAAACACTTCCACTCGATGAACGTTCAGGTGGTTTGCGACCACCAAATGAAAATAACCAACCTCCTTGTGGGTTTTCCTGGGTCGACCCACGACTCGTTCATTTTAAGCCAGTCCGCCCTGTATGCCGATTTCGAGCACGGCCAAATGCCGGACGGCTGGCTGTTAGGTAAGTAGTATGTTTTTTTTGGCTGTGGGGGGGGTTTTGATTTGTCTTGAAATCCAGACATTGTTAATAATGTAATATTTTTTTTTTTGGTTTCCATAGGTGATGCGGGTTATCCCAATAAGGACTGGCTCCTGACCCCATTATCTGATCCTGTGGGCGAAGCTGCTGAAAGGTACCAAAGGGCTCACACGACAGCGAGGGCTGTAATTGAGCGAACCTTCGGTGTCCTTAAAAGCCGGTTTAGATGTTTAGACATGACCGGCGGAGCCCTTTTATACTCACCGGCAAAGGTTTGCGGCATAATTAATGCTTGTTGTATTTTACACAACATTTGCATTGCAAACCGTTTGCCGGTGACCGTGGATGCTGCGGTTTTCCGGCATGGGGACCTTTCAACAGCTTTGCTCGCCGGTATGAATGAACGAGTGGATGCGAGAGCTCGACTCATCCGGTCATATTTTGCCCAATGTGAGTATTTGTAGTCCAAAGTTTGTGGCTTGTTTGATTAGTTATATGATATTTAACACTTTTCATTAATTTATGTTTTCTAGAGTTCTGTTTGGGCACGTTAGTGTTTTGGCCTGTTGCCGTTGTTCCTTCGGTTTTCTACGGTTCTTTGTTTGCCGCTGTTGTTGCGTGGCTGCTATCCCAAGGCTACGTTTCAGTTATCCCGTGAGTAGCGCTCCGCCTGTGGGAAGGAGGGGAGGGTTTGGGCCCTGTGAGGTGTCACTAACCCCTTTTTTTTATTTTCCGCAGCCTATTCCTGCTTAATACTTTCTGGAGGGCCCTACAAGCAGCTGGATCCTGTGTGCAGCGGATGAACCCCTGATGTGTGAGGGCTGCTGACAGGTGTGGGTGCGTGATGCCTTTCCCATGGGCTACTGTGCAGTTACCCGGTGAGTATCGCTCCAGCTGGGGGAAGGAGGGGAGGGTTTGGGCCCTGTGAGGTGTCACTAACCCCTTTTTATTTTCCGCAGCCTATTCCTGCTTGATAATTTCTGGAGGGACCTACAAGCAGCTGGATCCTGTGTGCAGCGGATGAACCCCTTGATGTATGAGGGCTGCTGGCAGGTGTGGGTGCGTGATGCCTTTCCCATGGGCTACTGTGCAGTTACCCGGTGAGTATCGCTCCCGCTGGGGGAAGGAGGGGAGGGTTTGGGCCCTGTGAGGTGTCACTAACCCCTTTTTTTTATTTTCCGCAGCCTATTCCTGCTTGATAATTTCTGGAGGGACCTACAAGCAGCTGGATCCTGTGTGCAGCGGATGAACCCCTTGATGTATGAGGGCTGCTGGCAGGTGTGGGTGCGTGATGCCTTTCCCATGGGCTACTGTGCAGTTACCCGGTGAGTATCGCTCCCGCTGGGGGAAGGAGGGGAGGGTTTGGGCCCTGTGAGGTGTCACTAACCCCTTTTTTTTATTTTCCGCAGCCTATTCCTGCTTGATAATTTCTGGAGGGACCTACAAGCAGCTGGATCCTGTGTGCAGCGGATGAACCCCTTGATGTATGAGGGCTGCTGGCAGGTGTGGGTGCGTGATGCCTTTCCCATGGGCTACTGTGCAGTTACCCGGTGAGTATCGCTCCCGCTGGGGGAAGGAGGGGAGGGTTTGGGCCCTGTGAGGTGTCACTAACCCCTTTTTTTTATTTTCCGCAGCCTATTCCTGCTTGATAATTTCTGGAGGGACCTACAAGCAGCTGGATCCTGTGTGCAGCGGATGAACCCCTGATGTGTGAGGGCTGCTGACAGGTGTGGGTGCGTGATGCCTTTCCCATGGGCTACTGTGCAGTTACCCGGTGAGTATCGCTCCAGCTGGGGGAAGGAGGGGAGGGTTTGGGCCCTGTGAGGTGTCACTAACCCCTTTTTATTTTCCGCAGCCTATTCCTGCTTGATAATTTCTGGAGGGACCTACAAGCAGCTGGATCCTGTGTGCAGCGGATGAACCCCTTGATGTATGAGGGCTGCTGGCAGGTGTGGGTGCGTGATGCCTTTCCCATGGGCTACTGTGCAGTTACCCGGTGAGTATCGCTCCAGCTGGGGGAAGGAGGGGAGGGTTTGGGCCCTGTGAGGTGTCACTAACCCCTTTTTATTTTCCGCAGCCTATTCCTGCTTGATAATTTCTGGGGGGACCTACAAGCAGCTGGATCCTGTGTGCAGCGGATGAACCCCTTGATGTATGAGGGCTGCTGGCAGGTGTGGGTGCGTGATGCCTTTCCCATGGGCTACTGTGCAGTTACCCGGTGAGTATCGCTCCCGCTGGGGGAAGGAGGGGAGGGTTTGGGCCCTGTGAGGTGTCACTAACCCCTTTTTATTTTCCGCAGCCTATTCCTGCTTGATAATTTCTGGGGGGACCTACAAGCAGCTGGATCCTGTGTGCAGCGGATGAACCCCTTGATGTATGAGGGCTGCTGACAGGTGTGGGTGCGTGATGCCTTTCCCATGGGCTACTGTGCAGTTACCCGGTGAGTATCGCTCCAGCTGGGGGAAGGAGGGGAGGGTTTGGGCCCTGTGAGGTGTCACTAACCCCTTTTTATTTTCCGCAGCCTATTCCTGCTTGATAATTTCTGGGGGGACCTACAAGCAGCTGGATCCTGTGTGCAGCGGATGAACCCCTTGATGTATGAGGGCTGCTGGCAGGTGTGGGTGCGTGATGCCTTTCCCATGGGCTACTGTGCAGTTACCCGGTGAGTATCGCTCCAGCTGGGGGAAGGAGGGGAGGGTTTGGGCCCTGTGAGGTGTCACTAACCCCTTTTTATTTTCCGCAGCCTATTCCTGCTTGATAATTTCTGGGGGGACCTACAAGCAGCTGGATCCTGTGTGCAGCGGATGAACCCCTTGATGTATGAGGGCTGCTGGCAGGTGTGGGTGCGTGATGCCTTTCCCATGGGCTACTGTGCAGTTACCCGGTGAGTATCGCTCCAGCTGGGGGAAGGAGGGGAGGGTTTGGGCCCTGTGAGGTGTCACTAACCCCTTTTTTTTATTTTCCGCAGCCTATTCCTGCTTGATAATTTCTGGGGGGACCTACAAGCAGCTGGATCCTGTGTGCAGCGGATGAACCCCTGATGTGTGAGGGCTGCTGACAGGTGTGGGTGCGTGATGCCTTTCCCATGGGCTACTGTGCAGTTACCCGGTGAGTATCGCTCCAGCTGGGGGAAGGAGGGGAGGGTTTGGGCCCTGTGAGGTGTCAATAACCCCTTTTTATTTTCCGCAGCCTATTCCTGCTTGATAATTTCTGGAGGGACCTACAAGCAGCTGGATCCTGTGTGCAGCGGATGAACCCCTTGATGTATGAGGGCTGCTGGCAGGTGTGGGTGCGTGATGCCTTTCCCATGGGCTACTGTGCAGTTACCCGGTGAGTATCGCTCCCGCTGGGGGAAGGAGGGGAGGGTTTGGGCCCTGTGAGGTGTCAATAACCCCTTTTTATTTTCCGCAGCCTATTCCTGCTTGATAATTTCTGGAGGGACCTACAAGCAGCTGGATCCTGTGTGCAGCGGATGAACCCCTTGATGTATGAGGGCTGCTGGCAGGTGTGGGTGCGTGATGCCTTTCCCATGGGCTACTGTGCAGTTACCCGGTGAGTATCGCTCCCGCTGGGGGAAGGAGGGGAGGGTTTGGGCCCTGTGAGGTGTCAATAACCCCTTTTTATTTTCCGCAGCCTATTCCTGCTTGATAATTTCTGGAGGGACCTACAAGCAGCTGGATCCTGTGTGCAGCGGATGAACCCCTTGATGTATGAGGGCTGCTGGCAGGTGTGGGTGCGTGATGCCTTTCCCATGGGCTACTGTGCAGTTACCCGGTGAGTATCGCTCCCGCTGGGGGAAGGAGGGGAGGGTTTGGGCCCTGTGAGGTGTCAATAACCCCTTTTTATTTTCCGCAGCCTATTCCTGCTTGATAATTTCTGGAGGGACCTACAAGCAGCTGGATCCTGTGTGCAGCGGATGAACCCCTTGATGTATGAGGGCTGCTGGCAGGTGTGGGTGCGTGATGCCTTTCCCATGGGCTACTGTGCAGTTACCCGGTGAGTATCGCTCCCGCTGGGGGAAGGAGGGGAGGGTTTGGGCCCTGTGAGGTGTCACTAACCCCTTTTTATTTTCCGCAGCCTATTCCTGCTTGATAATTTCTGGAGGGACCTACAAGCAGCTGGATCCTGTGTGCAGCGGATGAACCCCTTGATGTATGAGGGCTGCTGGCAGGTGTGGGTGCGTGATGCCTTTCCCATGGGCTACTGTGCAGTTACCCGGTGAGTATCGCTCCCGCTGGGGGAAGGAGGGGAGGGTTTGGGCCCTGTGAGGTGTCAATAACCCCTTTTTATTTTCCGCAGCCTATTCCTGCTTGATAATTTCTGGAGGGACCTACAAGCAGCTGGATCCTGTGTGCAGCGGATGAACCCCTTGATGTATGAGGGCTGCTGGCAGGTGTGGGTGCGTGATGCCTTTCCCATGGGCTACTGTGCAGTTACCCGGTGAGTATCGCTCCCGCTGGGGGAAGGAGGGGAGGGTTTGGGCCCTGTGAGGTGTCACTAACCCCTTTTTATTTTCCGCAGCCTATTCCTGCTTGATAATTTCTGGAGGGACCTATAAGCAGCGGGATTTGCAGTTTCTTTTGCTGGTCTCTGGACGGGGAAGTCTCCAGCGGGTGAACCCCTAAAGTGAAAAAGACCTGCAGGACCAAAGGCTGTACCTGTCATGTGCGAGCACATTCATTAAAACCAAATCTGGGGTGAGTATGGAACTACGTGGGGGACTGGTGGTGGGAGGCTATAGGAGACAGTCACCGATCATTAACCCCTTCTTTCTTCTTTGCAGTTTCTTTTGCTGGTCTCTGGACGGGGAAGTCTCCAGCGGGTGAACCCCTAAAGTGAAAAAGACCTGCAGGACCAAAGGCTGTACCTGTCATGTGCGAGCACATTCATTAAAACCAAATCTGGGGTGAGTATGGAACTACGTGGGGGACTGGTGGTGGGAGGCTATAGGAGACAGTCACCGATCATTAACCCCTTCTTTCTTCTTTGCAGTTTCTTTTGCTGGTCTCTGGACGGGGAAGTCTCCAGCGGGTGAACCCCTAAAGTGAAAAAGACCTGCAGGACCAAAGGCTGTACCTGTCATGTGCGAGCACATTCATTAAAACCAAATCTGGGGTGAGTATGGAACTACGTGGGGGACTGGTGGTGGGAGGCTATAGGAGACAGTCACCGATCATTAACCCCTTCTTTCTTTTTTGCAGTTTCTTTTGCTGGTCTCTGGACGGGGAAGTCTCCAGCGGGTGAACCCCTAAAGTGAAAAAGACCTGCAGGACCAAAGGCTGTACCTGTCATGTGCGAGCTGATTCATTAAAACCAAATCTGGGGTGAGTATGGAACTACGTGGGGGACTGGTGGTGGGAGGCTATAGGAGACAGTCACCGATCATTAACCCCTTCTTTCTTCTTTGCAGTTTCTTTTGCTGGTCTCTGGACGGGGAAGTCTCCAGCGGGTGAACCCCTAAAGTGAAAAAGACCTGCAGGTCCATAGGCTGTACCTGTCATGTGCGAGCACATTCATTAAAACCAAATCTGGGGTGAGTATGGAACTACGTGGGGGACTGGTGGTGGGAGGCTATAGGAGACAGTCACCGATCATTAACCCCTTCTTTCTTCTTTGCAGTTTCTTTTGCTGGTCTCTGGACGGGGAAGTCTCCAGCGGGTGAACCCCTAAAGTGAAAAAGACCTGCAGGTCCATAGGCTGTACCTGTCATGTGCAAGCACATTCATTAAAACCAAATCTGGGGTGAGTATGGAACTACGTGGGGGACTGGTGGTGGGAGGCTATAGGAGACAGTCACCGATCATTAACCCCTTCTTTCTTCTTTGCAGTTTCTTTTGCTGGTCTCTGGACGGGGAAGTCTCCAGCGGGTGAACCCCTAAAGTGAAAAAGACCTGCAGGTCCATAGGCTGTACCTGTCATGTGCGTGCAAGGTGTTAAGTAATGTTGTTTCTCATCAATAAATTTTACATGTTTATTCACCTCTCGTCCATGAAACCAGTTCATGTCAAATGGAATATAGCTAGCTTGAGTTTGTGTTTGATTTTGGTAGAGTTTTTAAACTATTAAAAATAGTGATAAATCAATCAATTATATGGTCAAATCTAAGTTATCTAAGCTATGGGAACACTCTCCCAAAATCATTTGCTTTCTGAAACTATCACCCTGTAATAGGCCCAGAAATTCGCTTTTTGGATCAATCACTACTGTTATGAGACGGTGGGGATTGCTCCCAATATTTCACTGAGACACCTTCAGAAATCTATTTAGGTGTATTTGGCAAGAATGACATATTTAAGGAAAAGCTTAGAAATAGGAGTATCAGTGAAATATAAACCCAAAAAGTACTTGGTGTAAACCGGCACCAATCTGGAAACTCCTAGCTTGTATGCATGTAAAACAAAAAAAAAACCTTAATATTTATCTGACACTGACCCTTTATCATTTTTTTCAGTCGTTTCAAAAGAAAATGGTTCACAACTGAAAAATGGAATAATACTCATCTGATACCTTTTTAATAACATTCAGAAGCAAGAAAGCAGTCAATATATTTGAAAAACTTTATTTAACTTTTTTTCACATGTTAAATTCCGAAATAAATTAATACCATGGTAAAGACTTTCCCGGTGTCAATTCTTAATCCTTACCGTCGGTATAACCTGCAAAAAAGGAGAGCAAAGTTTTGAAATTGGTATCAAAAACCTATTTGGGAAAAGATGCGAGTTGCAAGCTTTGGGCACCGGATGCAGAGTAAGCGTTGTGGTAACGCACAAGCCAGCCACACTTCAAATGCGCCTGGTCTGGGCGTTAGCACAAGGACAAGATGCGAGTTGCAAGTTGTGGGCACCGGATGCAGAGTAAGCGTTGTGGTAACGCACAAGCCAGCCACACTTCAAATGCGCCTGGTCTGGGCGTTAGCACAAGGGACAAGATGCGAGTTGCAAGTTGTGGGCACCGGATGCAGAGTAAGCGTTGTGGTAACGCACAAGCCAGCCACACTTCAAATGCGCCTGGTCTGGGCGTTAGCACAAGGGACAAGATGCGAGTTGCAAGTTGTGGGCACCGGATGCAGAGTAAGCGTTGTGGTAACGCACAAGCCAGCCACACTTCAAATGCGCCTGGTCTGGGCGTTAGCACAAGGGACAAGATGTGACTTGCAAGTTGTGGGCACCGGATGCAGAGTAAGCGTTGTGGTAACGCACAAGCCAGCCACACTTCAAATGCGCCTGGTCTGGGCGTTAGCACAAGGGACAAGATGTGACTTGCAAGTTGTGGGCACCGGATGCAGAGTAAGCGTTGTGGTAACGCACAAGCCAGCCACACTTCAAATGCGCCTGGTCTGGGCGTTAGCACAAGGGACAAGATGCGAGTTGCAAGTTGTGGGCACCGGATGCAGAGTAAGCGTTGTGGTAACGCACAAGCCAGCCACACTTCAAATGCGCCTGGTCTGGGCGTTAGCACAAGGGACAAGATGTGACTTGCAAGTTGTGGGCACCGGATGCAGAGTAAGCGTTGTGGTAACGCACAAGCCAGCCACACTTCAAATGCGCCTGGTCTGTGCGTTAGCACAAGGGACAAGATTTGGGGACAAGATAGATTAGAGGGTGCACTTGGGTATTACTCACCAATAGGTATGTAGCTTTGGCATTCTCCCCGTTTTGGATTTTAGGAGTTGAAAATCAATTTCCAATGCACTGCCCCTGAAAAATTGAAAAAAAAAAAAAATGGTGTTTGCACTGGGTGTAATTGTGATAAATATGAACAAATGGTTTAAAGGTTGCATTGCAAGGGTAGAAATGTGGGATCAGATTGCTCTTTTTATGGCCCATTATTACATCCACCATATGTAAGGAGCTTTCATCATTTCCCAACAATTATCAATGCATGCACGCGCATGCATTGCATAACTGTTACGCCCAACTCCTTAGTGAACACAGCTGTAGGAAAAATTTGCAAGGGTTAAATAATCATAAGAAAAGACAAACTGAAAGTAGGAGAAAAGAAAGCTTTGTATATTAACATAAAAACAAACAACATGTAAAATAAATGGAAATATACGACCGTGTTCACTGTGCAGGGTCCTCCTCCGCCGGTCCCGGCCTTTGGGCGGTTGAAGCTCGAGCAGGAGATGTGCGATGTGGTGGCGTCCTTGGTCTTTGGCTGGAGGGTGGAGGAGGTGGATACATTCCAGCGTAGCCTTGGTATGCCTGAGAAGATCCAGCCCACGATGTTTGGAGATGCGCAGGCTCCTGATGCCGACTTGATGAAGATGGTGGCATCCACGGTGAAGGGGTGGCTCTCGCTGGTTGTCCCACGTTGTCCGGATTGTATCTCTGCTGCAGGGAACTGGCGATCATCATGCAGCTTGCCGCAATTTGTGTCTGGCAGGTGGAAATTTGTCTCAGGGTCTCCTGTTGACACGCTGCATTCTCAACCAACTTGTAGATCCCGGTCATCATCACCTGGTTATCCTCTCGACGTCGGCGTTCGGATTCCACCCAGTCTTCATGCCGTCTTCGCTCTATTTCGGCCCAATCCTCCTGGCGTCTTCGCTCGATGTCGGACATCGTTGTGGCCAGTGTTTCAAGATGCTTCTCCATGGCTGTCATCCTCTGCTCCATCATGATCCGGTACTGGTTCTGGTGATCTTCTATTTCAGATGCCAATTGCCGGACTCTATGGACGCGCGTTGGAGCCTGTTCTCTCTGGATGTCCTCCACGAGCTGCATTCCGGCTATAAAAAAAAAAGGACAAGATAAATAAATTTTATCCATTGCATGTAATCTTTAAAAAAATAAAAAAAAAACACAAGGTTACAAACAAATGGCAAAAGCTTACAATCCATCAGTGGTGGTCTGGTGGGATCCACCTCCTCCTCATCTTCAGACACTTCCTCGATGTCCTGGATGGAATGATGATAACTTGGAAGCTGATGGGCCAATCCTCCACTTGCTGTAGATCCTTCTTCACCCAGTGGGGTTTGCAAGCTGCTGTCTTCAAATCCTTGAGAGGTGTCTTCTGTTTGAATGGACGATTCAAACTGACTGATCGAGTACAGATCCAGGGTGATGGTCTCTTCCTGTGTTGACTGTTCTTCAGCCGGTTGGCTTACATGGGTGTCTTCTGTCCGATCTTCAGCAACGACAACTGTTGAAATGAAAATATACATTTTAGAACATTGCAAAATAATTTTAGAGAGAGCAAAGTAGTACAAATAATTACCCTGCTCCTGAGTTTGCGAAGGTGCTGTTTCTGCTGGTGTTGTCTTCCGTCTTCTTCGTTGCGCAGGTGGAATTTGTGCTTCGATAGCGTTCAACACTTCTGCTCTGCGGACATTGGACTCCACAGAGCCTGGAACACCTTCCACCATGATTGGATTCATGTGTTCCTGGATGGCTCGTTCCCACGGCTGCCATGAAACTTGTAATGGTGGTCCGCTTCCAGTCCCAATTAGATGTTGCCTGACTTGGCCCATCTTCCGTTTTGTGTGCCGTCGACAATCATTGTATCGTTTGTGGCATTTGTCGATCGACCTGACGTTGCCACTCACTGCTGTAATCTAAGATGCAAAACATCACATTATAAACAATCAAATAATGCACTTTTTTAAATGGATTTATTTTAATAAAAAAAAAGCAATGAACCTTCTCTGCAATCGAGGCCCATATTCTTTTACGCTCTTTACCGCTCGTTTCCTGTCTTCTTTGTCCACACAGTTGGTCATAGAACTTGTGGACCATTTCAACCAGCACGTTGCTTTCTGCAGTAGTGAACGGGATGCTCTCTTCTTCTCCCTCGGCAAGTTGGTCTAGGGGAACCTTTTTTTTCCTGCCAGGTTTCTTTCTCGCTACGGGTGGTTGGACCCCAGAACCACTGGGTTGTTCGTCCAGTGTTCTGTCTGTAGCCTTTAAAAAACAAACAGTGTCAGCAAAATTACACATAGATTTAGCATATATTAAACATTAACTTCATGATGTATTAAGTATTTGGCCACGCCCCTTTCCGTCATATGTTGTTCGCCTGCATCTTTCTGCGTTTCAGCAAAGAGAACTGCAAAATGCCGGCGATAACCGGAAATTATCACGGACTGTATTCATATCTGAGCTGGGAACCCCAGACTGCTGTATATAGGGGACATCACAGGGCTGTATGTATGTTATGTAAATGGCGGTACTATGTTCCCTAAGCTTTGTATACTGTATCCCATACTGCTACATATGCATATGAAGGCAAGAAGAGCGTTTTTTGAACACAAGAGAAACTGGGAGGATAAGCGTTGCCCGTGGTTACGTCACTGCCTCCTGGTTATGTAGTTAGTAAACTGTGATGGTAGCATGAATAAGGGATTTGCTACAATGAAGTTAATTATGGCAGTCTTCCCGAATGCTTAATACCTAAAGAATATAACTGTATATCTAGAGTCAAATGGTCCGGTTAGAAGCGACCAAAAGCTTAGATTAGAATCTGTTTAGTTTGTGTATATTTTTTGGTTCTGGGATCAATGGGCCTCTTTATATATCATGCAACCGCACCCAGCATAGGAAGGGTTAAAAATTCCAGAGGGTGGTGGAGAGGGGTGCCTTTGGGATTTAAGTGGGTGTTTGCAGGGAGAGAGAGGCAGAGAAGTGTCCGAGCGTCAGCGCCGGGAGTTGTGGACTAGCGTGTCCTGGCCATCTGATGTTAATCTGAAGGATAACAAGGTAAGGTTCTGATAACGTGAATAATACTGATGACCTTTCTGTATATAATGTATATAGACTTTAAATGCTGATTTCACATGTAGAACCCGTGTGTAAAATAAAGGTAATACTTTGGTATCTTTGCTATTGTTTATTCCTGTGCAATCTTTGGAACTAGGAGTGACCCCGGGGCTCTGCGTGAGGCTTAAGTCGCGCTGCGCTGCTGCATGATCCCGGGATCTTCACACTGGTTGCCGGGGGGGGGGGGGGGGGGGGGGGGGGGGTCAGCAGAGTAGGTGAGCAGGCTATCAACGCGGCGGGGTGGGACTGGACCAGCTGACACGCTGATCTAAGTCAAATTTGCATCATCCTTTACCCCGCCACCCTGACAGTGCGCAGATCTACTCTGCTGAGAGCGGCTGTTACAGCATCCTATCCTGTCCCCACCCCCCCCCCCACTGCTCTCAACAACAGAGCGGACTTAGGATGCAGAGTTTGAAAAGTTAACCTGCTCTCATGCAGGGTTCGTGATGCGCAGCAGCAGCAAAATATATAAAACCTACAGTCATCGGCGTCCGGTGGCCACTGTTTAATGGGTCCCGGCGCCCACTTTTAGGGTAAAATACGCACTAGTGCGTTGTTGCGAAACCTGTCTATTCATCAAGTTTTAAAGAAGTTACCTGTGTCCTTCTCCTTTTAGTTGTTTGTCTTGATTGAGGTGTTCCTTCTCGATCTCCATGCTCCATGTCGTCCTGCACCGGCCGGCCAGGGTTACTTGTGGATATCCTATCACCATCTTCCTCCCTTGTAGTCATCTCCACTGGACTCGTCTCACCTGAATTAGAAAGAAGAGGGGAAAGGGGTTCCACGGTCCTTGTCCGATGAGACATTCCTGTGGAATATAAACACAGATAAAGCAATATTAATTTACATTTTTGTACCTTTACTGTGCAATTAACCTACCTTAAGAAAATTTTGTGAAAATGACACTTAGGGGCGAGGCGAACCCAAGTGGGGTGCAAGGTGCAGGCATGCTTGTCAGGGATGCTGGGGTGTAGTGGGGGGGATCCCGACATGCTATGTTCGTGACCCAGGGCCCCCATTTTAAAATGGCTGCAGGTTTTTTTTTTTTTTTCCTTTTTTTTTGGCTGCAGTCATTTTAAAATGGGGACTCACGACCACGCCCAAAGCATGAAGGGCGCCCACCACAACACTCCAGCACCCCAAACAAGCATGCAGCATGGCCGCACATGGCACCCACACATGATCCACACTAAAAAAAACCCCAAACAGGCAACTTTGTGAAAATGACACTTAGGGGCGAGGCGAACCCAAGTGGGGTGCAAGGTGCAGGCATGCTTGTCAGGGATGCTGGGGTGTAGTGGGGGGGATCCCGACATGCTATGTTCGTGACCCAGGGCCCCCATTTTAAAATGGCTGCAGGTTTTTTTTTTTTTTTCCGTTTTTTTTGGCTGCAGTCATTTTAAAATGGGGACTCACGACCACGCCCAAAGCATGAAGGGCGCCCACCACAACACTCCAGCACCCCAAACAAGCATGCAGCATGGCCGCACATGGCACCCACACATGATCCACACTAAAAAAAACCCCAAACAGGCAACTTTGTGAAAATGACACTTAGGGGCGAGGCGAACCCAAGTGGGGTGCAAGGTGCAGGCATGCTTGTCAGGGATGCTGGGGTGAAGTGGGGGGGATCCCGACATGCTATGTTCGTGACCCAGGGCCCCCATTTTAAAATGGCTGCAGGTTTTTTTTTTTTTTTCCTTTTTTTTTGGCTGCAGTCATTTTAAAATGGGGACTCACGACCACGCCCAAAGCATGAAGGGCGCCCACCACAACACTCCAGCACCCCAAACAAGCATGCAGCATGGCCGCACATGGCACCCACACATGATCCACACTAAAAAAAACCCCAAACAGGCAATTTTGTGAAAATGACACTTAGGGGCGAGGCGAACCCAAGTGGGGTGCAAGGTGCAGGCATGCTTGTCAGGGATGCTGGGGTGTAGTGGGGGGGATCCCGACATGCTATGTTCGTGACCCAGGGCCCCCATTTTAAAATGGCTGCAGGTTTTTTTTTTTTTTTCTTTTTTTTTTGGCTGCAGTCATTTTAAAATGGGGACTCACGACCACGCCCAAAGCATGAAGGGCACCCACCACAACACTCCAGCACCCCAAACAAGCATGCAGCATGGCCGCACATGGCACCCACACATGATCCACACTAAAAAAAACCCCAAACAGGCAATTTTGAGAAAATGACACTTAGGGGCGAGGCGAACCCAAGTGGGGTGCAAGGTGCAGGCATGCTTGTCAGGGATGCTGGGGTGAAGTGGGGGGGATCCCGACATGCTATGTTCGTGACCCAGGGCCCCCATTTTAAAATGGCTGCAGGTTTTTTTTTTTTTTCCTTTTTTTTTTGGCTGCAGTCATTTTAAAATGGGGACTCACGACCACGCCCAAAGCATGAAGGGCGCCCACCACAACACTCCAGCACCCCAAACAAGCATGCAGCATGGCCGCACATGGCACCCACACATGATCCACACTAAAAAAAACCCCAAACAGGCAATTTTGTGAAAATGACACTTAGGGGCGAGGCGAACCCAAGTGGGGTGCAAGGTGCAGGCATGCTTGTCAGGGATGCTGGGGTGTAGTGGGGGGGATCCCGACATGCTATGTTCGTGACCCAGGGCCCCCATTTTAAAATGGCTGCAGGGTTTTTTTTTTTTTTCCTTTTTTTTTTGGCTGCAGTCATTTTAAAATGGGGACTCACGACCACGCCCAAAGCATGAAGGGCACCCACCACAACACTCCAGCACCCCAAACAAGCATGCAGCATGGCCGCACATGGCACCCACACATGATCCACACTAAAAAAAACCCCAAACAGGCAATTTTGAGAAAATGACACTTAGGGGCGAGGCGAACCCAAGTGGGGTGCAAGGTGCAGGCATGCTTGTCAGGGATGCTGGGGTGAAGTGGGGGGGATCCCGACATGCTATGTTCGTGACCCAGGGCCCCCATTTTAAAATGGCTGCAGGTTTTTTTTTTTTTTCCTTTTTTTTTTGGCTGCAGTCATTTTAAAATGGGGACTCACGACCACGCCCAAAGCATGAAGGGCGCCCACCACAACACTCCAGCACCCCAAACAAGCATGCAGCATGGCCGCACATGGCACCCACACATGATCCACACTAAAAAAAACCCCAAACAGGCAATTTTGAGAAAATGACACTTAGGGGCGAGGCGAACCCAAGTGGGGTGCAAGGTGCAGGCATGCTTGTCAGGGATGCTGGGGTGTAGTGGGGGGGATCCCGACATGCTATGTTCGTGACCCAGGGCCCCCATTTTAAAATGGCTGCAGGTTTTTTTTTTTTTTCCTTTTTTTTTTGGCTGCAGTCATTTTAAAATTGGGACTCACGACCACGCCCAAAGCATGAAGGGCACCCACCACAACACTCCAGCACCCCAAAGAAGCATGCAGCATGGCCGCACATGGCACCCACACATGATCCACACTAAAAAAAACCCCAAACAGGCAATTTTGAGAAAATGACACTTAGGGGCGAGGCGAACCCAAGTGGGGTGCAAGGTGCAGGCATGCTTGTCAGGGATGCTGGGGTGTAGTGGGGGGGATCCCGACATGCTATGTTCGTGACCCAGGGCCCCCATTTTAAAATGGCTGCAGGTTTTTTTTTTTTTTTCCTTTTTTTTTTGGCTGCAGTCATTTTAAAATGGGGACTCACGACCACGCCCAAAGCATGAAGGGCGCCCACCACAACACTCCAGCACCCCAAACAAGCATGCAGCATGGCCGCACATGGCACCCACACATGATCCACACTAAAAAAAACCCCAAACAGGCAATTTTGAGAAAATGACACTTAGGGGTGAGGCGAACCCAAGTGGGGTGCAAGGTGCAGGCATGCTTGTCAGGGATGCTGGGGTGTAGTGGGGGGGATCCCGACATGCTATGTTCGTGACCCAGGGCCCCCATTTTAAAATGGCTGCAGGTTTTTTTTTTTTTTCCTTTTTTTTTTGGCTGCAGTCATTTTAAAATGGGGACTCACGACCACGCCCAAAGCATGAAGGGCGCCCACCACAACACTCCAGCACCCCAAACAAGCATGCAGCATGGCCGCACATGGCACCCACACATGATCCACACTAAAAAAAACCCCAAACAGGCAATTTTGAGAAAATGACACTTAGGGGCGAGGCGAACCCAAGTGGGGTGCAAGGTGCAGGCATGCTTGTCAGGGATGCTGGGGTGTAGTGGGGGGGATCCCGACATGCTATGTTCGTGACCCAGGGCCCCCATTTTAAAATGGCTGCAGGTTTTTTTTTTTTTCCGTTTTTTTTTGACTGCAGTCATTTTAAAATGGGGACTCACGACCACGCCCAAAGCATGAAGGGCGCCCACCACAACACTCCAGCACCCCAAACAAGCATGCAGCATGGCCGCACATGGCACCCACACATGATCCACACTAAAAAAAACCCCAAACAGGCAATTTTGAGAAAATGACACTTAGGGGCGAGGCGAACCCAAGTGGGGTGCAAGGTGCAGGCATGCTTGTCAGGGATGCTGGGGTGAAGTGGGGGGGATCCCGACATGCTATGTTCGTGACCCAGGGCCCCCATTTTAAAATGGCTGCAGGTTTTTTTTTTTTTTTCCTTTTTTTTTTGGCTGCAGTCATTTTAAAATGGGGACTCACGACCACGCCCAAAGCATGAAGGGCGCCCACCACAACACTCCAGCACCCCAAACAAGCATGCAGCATGGCTGCACATTGCACCAAGCACAGTAAAAAAAAAAAAAAAAACACTCAAGCAAAAAAAAGTTTAAAACCCCCCCAAAAAACGGGGGGCACACATACTGCAAACAAACACTCACCCACCCCATACAACAAAGCCCCATAGCATGGCAGTACAAACACATCACAATACTCACCTGCAAAAGAAAATATGCACTCCACGCTCCACGCTCCAGGCTCCAGGCACTGCTCTCTGCTCTCTGCTCTCTGCTCTCTGCTCTCTGCACGTGTTCAGGGAGAACTATTAGCTGCAGCAACTCACTCCACCCCTGCTGAAAGCTAATAGCAGAGCTGCGCAGCAGGGAAGTCACTTATATATTAGATGGAAGAGCGGGAATATATACACCCGCCCTCCACCCAGTCACCAGATACGCTGGATTGGCTGAGAATCGCCGTTGGGGGCGGCGATTCTCAGCCACGTTGAATAGGGTGACACAGCTAGTCCCGGCGACTTCCGACGAATCCCTACGCGTGGCGAATCGCCGTCAAAAAACCGGCGATTGACTGGCGAATGTGAAACCTGAATCGCTGTGACCAGCGATTCAGGTCATTGAATACCGCCCAAAGAATCAGCCCACCGCCACCATTAACCCCCCCAGCCCCCCCCCCCCACACACACACACACAAACACACACCCCTATAATAATTTATTTGTAAAAGCAATGTCCAAGGCTGTTCACCCTTTTCCTTGCACCACTGGTAGTTTCCCTCTGGCTCTCCCCTTCTACCTGTTATAGCTGCAGGGGTCCAAAAAGCACAGCAATCAGCCCAGCTGTCTCCCAGCCACAAGGTGCAGAAGAAGTCAGCCCCAGTGACATCGTAGCGGCCGGAATGGCATGCGGTACACTGCCCCCCCCCCTGCCCAGCCCTGAGAGGAGAGTCAGGGGAGAGAGGCCGAGCAAGGAATGCAGTAGTCGCAGGGACAGTGCCGGCAGAGGGCAAGTGAGTACAGTGCGCAAGCACGAAGAGCAGTGAATACACTTACCCCGCCCCTTACACACGCTGTTCTTCTTCTCTCCTCAGATGAAGATGCAGCGTCATCACGTCGGCATCTAGCGCATGCGCAGTTCATATCGCGCAAGCGAGGCGGCAGCTGCGGGGTTAAGGGGCCCTATTCCGGGAGTCCGTGAGATGTCACAGGATTCCGGGAGTCTCACGGACATTCCAGGAGAGTCGGCAACCCTGTTCTATGCACTAATTCCTGGAGAGAAATAAAAGGTATGGAGATAAAGGGCGGGATGCTCTAAACCAGAAATTTCTGGATTCTCTAAACGCCAGCAAAAGCTTGTGATTCCCTGCAGAAGCCTATGGGCTTCTTACTGCAGCGCTGTGTGATGGATCCATCACAGATCCCTCCCAGCATGCCCCGTGGCCGGTGCCGTGCTCTGCGCATGCGCAGACGTACTCCCGGGTCTCAGACCCAGAAGTTTAGCGCCGTGGCCGCATCGCAAGGGACAGCTCTTATCGCAAGAGCAGTCCCTTGTGTTAATAACTGCATATGTTAGAGCATATGCGGTTATTAGGAAGGCGGTGCCCGGCCATACAGGCCAGCGGATGTTAGAACATCCCACGCAAAGTACCATAGAATCAGTGTCTAATGAAAAATTACAAGAGCTGGTTGATCAGTACTTTATCTTCCTCCACTTTATCTCTTTCCAAGGCTTTGTACTTAGGCACAGCTATGTACCAATATTATTTGCAGCAAGAAATACCTTTATTCACTGACTTTTTCCATCAGACAAATTTCATCACAAATAGTGCCGCTTTGGTGTATTTCAAGAATCATTGGGACAAAGGCCTGTTGCTATGGGGCCCATAAAGTTCTGGTTCTGTTTTTAACGTTGCTTTAATTGAGCATGTGAGCATTAACTTTAACCTTTCTGCTTTATTTGTTTGTTATATATTTGTCTCCTTATTTGATGATACAGTATATGTGTTTTTCATTTATTACTGAGATTAAGGCAGGGTTGCCTACATGACCCTCTCCTTCAGGGAGATAATTGCCAGGGTCGGATTAACTACGGTGCGACCGGGGCGGGCACCCCGGGGCCCTCACACATCAGGGGACCACACACCGTCACTGCTGCAGCAGTGGCGGGTGGGTAGCAGGCAGTGGGGTCGGATGGGGCAGGCAGGTGGTCCCTGCGGTGGCTGGGCAGTCAGCAGCGGGGTCCCTGCAGCGGAGGGGAAGTCAGCGGCAGGGTCCCTGTGGCAGATGGGAAGTCAGCGACGGGGTCCCTGCGGCAGATCGGAACTAGTGGCAGTATTGGTGGAGTGGGAAGTGGCTGCTGAATGTAAAACCATATTTTGAAAAGACTGACATTTATTGGCTGAGAGAATTCTCTCAGTCAGATGGGAGGCCGCTGATTGGCTGAGAGAAAACTCTCAGCCAGTAAACAGCTGACCAGTCTTCTCAAAATATAGCACGTTTAGCAGCCGCTTTCCGCCCCGCCAATACCACTACTAGTTTCCGCAGGGACCCCGGCGCTGACTGCCCATCTGCTCTGATCCCCACTGCCTGGACCTAATGCTACCCAGGTACCACCTGCCTCCGTCCCGGACTGGGGGGGGGCAATTTTGTTGTCCAGGGCCCCCACCGAACCTTAATCCGGCCCTGATGATTGGCATAACCTGTGGTGAAACCGGAGAATAAAATAGTGTGCCGAGCGTACCGAGGCACTGGGCCCGCTGCGCAGCGAGCGCAGCGAGCCCGCAAGGAGGGGGGCGATCCACGGCACCCCCCCTTCTCGGTATTTCGGCGGTTGGGATTCCGGCGTCTGTATTTCGACCGCCGGGATTTCATACTGAATCCGGTGAAGCACCTTTCTTACCAATTGCCTAGCTCTCCACATGTGATGGTAATCATACATTACCAAGGAAGCCCAGGACAGAGCATTTTCTCCCTCATGGAGTGGGTCAGGTAGGCAGCTCTGGATTAATGCCGGTACACACCAGGATGATGGTGCTCGTAAGCGGGTCGTCACAGGAACATACGACCCGCTCACGAGCTGACGGCGCCGCCGACCCGCCGCGAAAATGCCCCTAATGTGACATGCTCCGATCGCGACCCCCACCCACTACAATGGTCGTTTCTAAGATCCTACCTGCAGCAGGTAGGATCTCAGAAAAGACCGACCCGCGGGGCCGCGCATCGGATCGGGATCGCATCAAAAGGGCAGCGAAATGGCCCAAAACACTGCAGATTTACATACAATCGGTCGAGATTGTATCTAAATTGGCTCGTTTTGGGCCATATCGTCCTGGTTTGTACTCCACATAAGATTAATGTGCAGTCAGGGCTGACAAAACTTGTTGTAACAAGGGAGTTTAGCCATGTGTGGTGACATCGCCCCACCCTGACATGTGACCTCTGTTAAAGCTGTGCAGCACAGCTAGGGGGCACAGCTTTACTCTCCCATAGAGACCTATCACTTTATATACCCCCCTAGTGTCCCAGCAGCCACATATTAGACTTTTTATTACTGTATACTGTTCTTATTATTTCTGTAAATACAATTCCTAGCAGGCATTTGCTATATTCATGTGATGTATATTGATTATGCCCAATGTACATTTGCTCAGAAGTAATTGAAGTCACTGTGCCTCACATGGGCCCTTATTCAGATCTGTGCGGCCGGAGCCGCACACGGTGCTCCGGCCGCACAAACCAATCCCCGCCCACGATACGGATCGCCACGGCCGTCCGTACACGGATGGCTGGCGATCCGCAAGAAAATGGTGGGGCGTATGCCTCCACCATGGTGGGAGCTGCCCCCTGCATTCGATGGTCGGCGACCATCGAAGGCAGGGCCGCACGCCCCACCAGGTCCCGCAAGCTGAGACCACACGGACAATCGTCCGTGTGATAGCTTGTATGGGGGCTGAGAGCTGACATCCGGCGACGTCAGCTTCCCGCCCCCATCACTGGCGTCATACCCTCATTAGCATGCATACGCCCCGCGTTTGCATGGGAACACCCATGAAACGCGGGGCGTATGCATAGGGAAATGAGGGTATGAAGCCCCTCACGCCCCTATACGCCCCCTTTGCGGCGGACGAACTACGTCTGCGGCGAATTGGGCTGCACATGCGCAGATTGACCTCTGCGCATGTGCAGACTGAAAACATCGGCGGTACGGCCGCACGCGGGCCGTACCGCACGATTCAGAATAAGGGCCTTGGAGTAATGTACACAAATTTGAATCCTGGTTGTCCATTTTTGTCTGTCTAGCCCAACACAACCAACTACCAGCCACTTACCTCCAAGATATCAGAGTTGGTGCGGCTCTCATGTGGCTCAGTGTACTCTGTATACTTCAGGAGTAACCGATCCATGTCAGTGCTGGCATATTGAAATAGACGATTAGATCCATTAAAGATAATGAGTGCAATCTCACAGTCACACAGTACACTTAACTCGTACGCCTTCTTCATCAATCCAAACTTTCTCTTTGTGAAGGTAACCTGTGCAACAATCCATTAAAGAGAGATAACATTAAGATAGTCATTATTTTTGGAACACCAATTACTTTACGTTAAAATGTCTAGAGCACAGGTTCTCAAAGTCAGTCCTCAGGACTCCACACAGAAACAAGTGAAATAATTAGATCTTTTAAAATGTGTCAGTCAGTAATGAGTGCAAATGTCAGGTGACCTGGAAAATGTGAACTGTGTGGGGTCCTGAGGACCAACTTTGAGAACCACTGGTCTAGAGTAAATTTACTAATGGTCAGCAAACATATCTCTCAGTTGCATAAAAACTTGACCCAATCACAAAGTTTATGTTCAGTCTTACCTGTCTGTTGCGCTGGTCTAATATACGGGCAATCTGTATCTTCTTCCGACCCATTTAGAGTTTTTGTACTTTTATATGTATAGCCTTGCAGAACTGAAAAGAGTCAAACACAGGATCATTTAATGGGGATATGGTCACTAGGTCGACATGTATTGGGCCGACACCTGGAATATGTCAACATGGCTAAGGTCTACAGGGTTGGAAGGCCGACACAAGCATTAGGTCAAAATGGGACAGTCAAAATGTTGACAGGCGTTTTTTTTTTTTTATTGTATTGAGACATCACTGAAAATGCATCACAATCATATAGGATGTTGTACAAGTATCAAAATTGGATACAATCCGTAGAGAAATATTTGTACAGTTCAAATGTAAAACATGTTTTTTATGACAAAAATAAAGACATTCTGGTGATAAAGTCAGAATTGTTTTCAGCATTGTTTAAGGAAAGCTACCGGTGTGGAAGTCTCATTTTTTATCCTGCATGGTGACATGAGTTTTAAGTGCATCGTGTCTTTTTGACTGTCAACCTAGCCCATGTCGAACGAATGCTTGACCTAGACCCATGTCGACCTTTCAGCATGTCAACCTAGTGGTGTCGACCTTATGACTGTCTACCAACTTATGGTCGATCAAATGACCGTTTCCCGGTGAAAGCTGTGTTTGGGGTACATTGTAGGCAGAAAACAAGTTAAACCTCAGCCTAGTAAGGTAGAAACAGTCCTCACTTGGTCTAACCCCAAATGTATGTCGCAACTCAGGACATTTCTTGGTCTGGTGGGATATTATCGCAGGTTCATATGGGATTTTGCCACTATCTGAATATCTTAAAAACAGTCCCCAGACAAGATAATGTGGTCTAGACCAGTGGAAAGTGCTTGGCAGGATTGAAGACTAACTTTATGTACAGAGTGTGGCTTGCAAGCTCCTGTCTTCAAAAGACAGTTTGTGTTGCAAACTAATGTGTCACATTCCACCGCAGCGGTACACAGTGGGCACGCTACTCACCTGTCCGTGTCTGCCGTTGGCTAGCATGTGTCCACCGGGGGTCCAGGGTCTGCGAGAGGCAGCGGGGGTCAGCAGGCTTGTGAAGCGGTGGCAGGGTGAAGGTTGAGCAGCACTGAAGTCTGATTTTGCTTGACGACACTGTGAGGCTGGTGTCGCCATCTTGGTTTAGGGCAAGTGAGCTATGGGACCAGGTGAGGGTCTTTCCTGTCTGCCTGCCCTGTCAGTCAATGGCATCCACCCACTAATACCCCTTTTACACCAGAGGTTGGACCCGGGATATTGCCGCTCCAGTCCGGGGCAGGGCATGGTGTAAATGGGCTGAAAAAAAAATAACACGGGTACTGTTCCCCGGGAATCTGACCCGGCAAATGTTCAGGGTCGGACACGGGGCTTATCCGGGGCTCAGGGTGGTGTAAATGGTCATTATCCGGGTTATTTGGTGGGTAGAGGGGCGCGAAGAGCTGATTGGTGCTTCTGCGGCTCTGGCAGATGATGTTGTCTGCTGGAGACCCGCACAGGGCGCATGTAGCAGCGCAGTAGCAGCGCAGCAGCAGCGTTACCACGCTCTCTCCTTCGGCACAAATATTGGTGTCGAGATCTAGACCTCTCAGCCAAGAATTGTGCTCTCCTCCTCCAAGTGTGAAGCAAGTAGCACAGGGTGGGAAGCTGCTTCAAACTCTCAATTGCTGAAAAGTACAGCACAAACTGCAACACAGCTACTCCGTCTGCCATCTTTGCTGCAATGCTGGGAGCAGAACCCACTCCCTCCCTTTTCCCTTTCTTGTGACCTCATCTCAAACAGCCCAAAGGTCCATTTTTAATGACACCAGCAAGGAAAGACAGGGCTGATCCGTTTTCAGTGTGAAAGGGCCTTACCCGGGAATAACCCGGATTGAATTGCAGTGTAAATGGGGTCTGAGGCAGGGCATGCCCTGACAATTTCCCGTGTTCGATTTCCCGGGTCCTACCCGGTATTCTGGTGTAAAAGTGGTATAAGTATATATGGGATCTGCCTAGGCTGATCTGGGTCAGTGCAAAAAGTCTTCTGAGCTGGTTGCATCATTTGGGAAGATTCCTGACTTTCCGAGTGCCTGTTGCTGCTCTCAGCCTAACCTGTCAGTCATCCTCTGCTGGCCTGATCCCATCGCAGTATTCATAGCCTGGCCCGGCCCGTTACCTGCTAGCAATATATTGCTCAGCAATCATATTGCTCAGTGTCTCCTTTACATCAGCGATGATAAGGAGACACTGCCGAAGGGGGACACAGCCAGCAGGGGGGGGGTCCGTACGTTCACCCGCCCAGTGCTGACCTCCGCCGGGGATGGGTGTCCATCCACCGTTGACCTCCGCCGGGGCATGGTTATCCATCTGCCGCTGACTTCTGTTCAGTGCCGGGGGAAGCCGACCAGCGACCATTAGGGGCTACACACGAGAGCGCACAGCTGGCGATTTATCGCCCACAGCACTACAAATCACTGCCAATATGGTCACTCAGCGACCAAATTGCCAGCGATATGTGCTGAAATCACCCCGTGTGTACACAGCTTAAGGCAACAACACACAGCCTAATTTTGATCACACTATTTTATTTTCACATATCTTATGAATTTGAATATATTTCACTAAAGCAACTATTTTATAAAAATGTATTACATTTTTTTATTATTCTTTGTTACTTGTAGGCCATAAACAGGATTTCCCCGGAACATACAATAGGGTGAGCGGTCGGCCAGGGGGTTAAACGGTGAGGGTGGCTTGTTTTGATCCTTGCTGAAAGCAAGCCATCCTCGCCATAAAAATCCCATCGCTGGCTGCATTGAACATACCCCAATGTGTATAGTCTAGTGTTCTAGCATAGTCAAAATTGGCCATTGTCAAAATCTCAAGTAAATATAGTCAGATTGTTCTGGGCTCCAGGGAGTTCAAGGGAAATGCATAGCCAAAATCTCACCACGTGTATGCAAAAGTATATAAAACAGGTGTCAAAATTTGTTTAATCTAGGCCTATTGCACTTTATTGAAACATATTATTGATATATTCTGCAGGAAATTGCACACCAATGGGAAATATATACAGACGCCATCAAGAAACTAATGTAGACACAAGAGAGCTAGTGCGTCCCTGTTATCTTCAGTCTTATCCTATACAGAGACCCTTTCTCCTGATCAAAGCTTCACCTGGAGATGGTAAGGAAAGTGCTGTAAAACAACTCTTGCATCAGATCTCAATGTATCCCAGAGGATTCATTAATCACAATGAGGTTTGTTAGGAAGGTTTCTTTTAACTATTACTGGTGTTACTAAAATGAACTTAACCTTAAATTATGGAATAAAAAATAATAATTTATTAATAATTTTACATGAGAAATTACCATGTACTAACTTATACCTGCAGAAATGGAAAAATGATGATATGCATAAAATATTAAATCCCCATTGCAGATGAAGGTACAGTAAAGACTAATGCAGCCCACACACGCACCGATCCCGGTGTGCGTTGTGGGCTTAACTAGCACACATAGCATCGCATCGTATGCCTTGTGCATGCGATGCGATGCTGTGCTAGAAAAAGCTAGTACAAAAAGTATGTGCAGCATATACTTTTTGTACTGTACGATGAGGTGCCGCGAGAGCGCGCACCCCATCGTACAGCATCGCACCGCCCGCATCGGTGCGTGTGTGGCCTCCTTAAGCTACTGATAGAGGTTATATTTATTTATTTACAGTTTCTTATATAGCGCAGCATATTCTGTTGCACTTTACAATTGGAAACAACAGTTATAATACAAACTGGGTAATAACAGACTGATATAGATGTAGGAGGGCCCTTCTCAGAAGCTTACAATATATAGGAATAATACTAACTAAGGAAGTTAAACTAAATTAAATCTATTTATTAAAAAGTCAAGTTTTCAGTATATTTATATTTTATATTTAGAAGTAAATAGATCAAGGGCACTGTAATGAGCAGTGGCGGCTCCTACCTTCTTGGGGGAGGGGGGCTGTCTCTGCCCGCAGCGTGGGTACCGCAATGCAGACATCCCCCTCTCCCTGCTGCCACTGCCGCTCTCCTCCCAGTCCCCGGCACCTGTCATCATAGGCGCCTGTCAAACATATGTACTGCACATGCGGCCAGCTTCTATGGGCTGCTTCGGCAACAGTCCAAGGAATCTTGGTCACGGCGCCTGTACAATATAAATGACAGGCACTGGGACCTGCACATGCGCAGTACCAATTGGACTTCCAATAGGAAGTCACTGCCAGTCACAGTGAAGCCAGTGCAGTCTCACAGACTGCATCTGGCTTCACTACTGTGGCGGATTTTACCTGGGGGGGCTGCAGCCCATAGGTAAAAAATCGCCACTGGTAATGAGGGTTTTCAGTTTATACGGAGTTTAATTTTCTATTTTAACTATCAGAAAATGACATATGGTTAGTAATGAGTCTGATAATAATCTTCCTTTATTGCCAATTTTAGACACTGAGGTGAATATAATGCACAGGTTCTCAAACTCGGTCCTCAGGACCCCACAAAGTGCATGTTTTCCATGTCTCCTCACAGAATCACAAGTGAAATAATCAGCTCCACCTGTGAATCTTTTAAAATATGTATAGCCTTGCTTATAATTTAGGTAACACAGGAATAAGAGTTGCACATTTACTTTATAAACTTTGCAAGATATTCAGTTTCAGCTCATGACAATGGTAACATAAGACAAGGTAAAAGCAGACGCTTTGTTCCAGTTATTCCTTGTTATTTCCAATTAGCGGATCCACTGTCATAAATGCTGACCCATTTTCCCCCTCATACTGTGCAATTACTTATGACTTTGTTTTCTATGTGCACTGTTTAATTCCTTACTAGTGGTGGTGTTCCACTCACCTGCTCAGATTGACTCTGTTCACTTGGCTCTAATCAATGATATCCAGGCTCGCTTCAGCACACTTGCTTCTGCTTCATTAGCAAAAATGAAAGAAAACGATGACTATAAATAGAATGAAAGCCCTTCCTGTAAATGCAGTCATTGATTCCTCTTTAAAAGCAAAATTACTTTCCCACCTCCGAACACTACTGAGGAGAGAGCTACACATGCTTCATTTCCCAGTGACGTTGGGTTATTAGCATATCTCTGCCTTAGCCAATTGTTTATTGGCTCACAAGTCATTTTCCCAGGAGAAAGGTAACCGAACATTGATAAAGCAATGGAAGAACACATAGTAAAATGTTCTTGGTTATGTTCATACAGATGATTTAAACCAAAAACATAGGCTAAATTAGACATTTATAAATAAAACAATGGGTGTGAGGGTAACGATAACCTTGCTATGCATTTCAGATACCTCAGGTACGGATATCAATACCTGAGGAATGATTGAATATGAAACACACTGTATGGTTTTCCTGCCATCTGGGATTGAATCCCTATCACTGCTATTGGAAATGACAGTTGCGGTGGTGCTGAGCTGTTTAGCACAGGACCATGAGCGGATTCAGAGGGGGGGCATCTGGGCACGTGCCCTCCTTGTAATTTCTGTCATTTTTTAGCTGAGGACTGGGCCTTTCCAACGAGCCTAGCCCCCGTATCGCAAGCCAACATGGAACCTGAGGTACCGCCAGGCAAAGCTACAATGGTTTACCCATAGGATAACATGGGACACGGAAATATTGCGTATTAACCGATTTTTTATTTCTCAAATGTAATTTCAACACTCTGTTGCACCTACACACCAGGAGATTTAGAAGACTATCAGATCCACCGATATATTATTATAAGGAAAAATTAGACTGGGGTCCCACTGAGTTAGTGTGTTGTTATATGTTTGTATTGTGTATTGTTTGTATTATTTTGCAAAACTTTTAAACAAATAAAATAAAAGTTACATTTTATGTATCATTTCTTGAGGTGCACCAGCAGCAGACATTCTTTTCTTTCCTTGAACTTTATATTATTTAATGTCCATGTTAGCACACCCTCGTGGCCATAGGCGGCGAAACCGTGGGTGCTCCGTGGCCCGAGCACCCACGGCAGCGGGGTCCCAGCAGCGGATATGCTGTCAGCAGCGGGGGTCCCTGCGGCGTATGGGAACTAGTAGCAGTATTATGTTTTGCATAAAAATCCATTCTTATGCCTCGGGTAAACGCCCACATCTTGCGATGATCGGCGACCATCGAAAGATGTGGTGCGTGCATGCATATAAAAGTGACTTTTAAGTCACTTACATATGCGTGCACGCTGGCCCGGATATGGGCGGGCAGCTGACATTCGATGATGTCAGCTGCCCGCTTCCCACACCAGCGTCACCGCCTTATTACTCATGGGAACGCCCATGGAACGCTGGGCGTTGCCAAATGGTAATGGGGCAGCCCAGCACCCCCTCCCCCGCCCTTCTCCGCCCCCCGCAAACCGAAAGTTTGCTGTGGGTGTCTGCACATGCGCAGAAAATAGGCGTGCGCATGCACAGACGTGCAACATAGGTGTGAATGCATGGAGGACTGAACAAATGTGAATAACCCCCTTTGTACATTTATCCCACTGACACCCTTCGTTCCAGAATGTTTGTGTAATTTATCACTTTATGGATTTTTTGTATTTTAATTAAATTACTTGTACTTATCCTGGTTATCTGTGTAATTTACTTTATATCTATACACTATCAAGTTTTTTCTGAGGACTTAACGGCAGTACCACTGGACTGTCACTGGACTTATATAGCTGTCGACTACAACTGGACTTAATGGCAGTACCACTGGACACAGGACTTAACTGCAGTACCACTGGACTTTATGGCAGTGCTACTGGACTTTGGCCCTTATTCTGATCGGTGCGTACTTTCACGAATTTCTACGGTGCTGTCCGCACGCAACGCTGTGCGGTGTTGTGCAGACATCGTCCGTAGAAACGCCACGGGTCCTCCGCATTCGGACGGACTCACTCTTTAAGAACAGGGCGTGTGTACGGACGACATACAAACCGTGCGTGTGCTGTGGACACGCACAGATTCTGCACGGTCTTACCGCGTAAGCACGGGCTTACCGCGTTAGAACGGACGGAAAGCTGTCCGTACGCACCGATGCGGAGTATTTCCGCTCAATACAACACTTTTTTACTGAGTACACACAGCGATCACATGACCCACTTAGGCAATTAGGCAACCTCATTAAAAAGGGATTGTTAACTATTTGAATCAATTAAATCCTAATCTATACTGAACCACATTCCTAGTACATTCATTACACACATTAACCCTTACAGCATGTGACCCTAACATACATCTATATACACTATTTACATTTTGCTTATTTAAACGATTTTAAACAAGTTACACATATACTTTCCCATTTTAAATAAACACACAGACAACTTCGAAGTGTAATAAACAATTTATTTACATACAAATTATAGGTTTAAAGTGCAAAAACATTAACTAGAACAACTCCCCCTCAACGAGCTTGTCCAGCTCTATCAGCACCTGCCGCACGTGGCCTCTGATCCGTAAGAGGGCCCCACGGAGACCCTCTTGTGCTTCTGCTGGCTCATCTGTGGACCAAATCAAAATTGAAAAATTATTAATGATATTCAGGCATACATTTTACATAGTCATACCTAAATTTGAAACATGCACCGTGACAGGTGTGTGTGTGTATATATATCTATATATATATATATATATATAGATATATATATATATATATATGTATATAGACACATATATAACTATATATATGACACACACAGCTATACATACATGCATACATACTACATGGAAAGCCTGTTTTTCCCCTCTACCCTTTACTCTGTACAACACCTCACAGTCATAGTGCTCCTTCTCAATCCAAACCCACCCATGACTAAGCTCTGAGAAGCATGTCACGCGCTGCACCAATCCCAATTCTGCAAACAAAGTTCAGTCTGTTATATGATGGAGCGTGGCAGGGGAGTTACACAACTCTCAGGAATGCTCAGTACATTTGTGCAATCAAGCATGGCTTGCCTGCTGATGGTCTGCTCCAGAAATCATTGTCATAATGCCAGGTAGGTGAACCTGCAGCACTAACCCACTCCCATGCACAAAATCATTACAAACACAAAATCAACAAACAATTATGGTGCCAAACATACATGCAGACCGCAGGGGGTGGTTAGCTACAGGAGGGCCCAGGGGCACTGACCACTTGTTACTCCAGTCTAAGCCACGCCTGTCCATACTCCATTTATGCCATACTGAATCTAGTTTACAAAGATCAATCACCAGTAAACTCTACTCACCTATAGGAGGCTACAGATTGTATGCTTGCAGCAGGGACATGTAACCCTTACATCAGCAAGTCATCCCTTTCTTCCAGGATACAGATTAACTACACAGGTTCAGTGGCACTTAAAATCAACCTGAAAGCCATCTGCACAACCTGTGTCATTAATATGTGTCCAGGATGAAAGGGATGGTTTGGCCACCGATCTAACCCCAAAGTGTGTCTGTTGCTACCCAATTTGTTGTTTGACTTTATAGTATTTTCAAACACAATTGAATCACCAGTGCTACATATCAAATAGTAGATGACAAAAGGAATAATGTTTCTTTATGTATACATACCACTTTCGGCCGCCTGCTCCACCTCACAGGCCTCCTCATCCTCCCCCTCTTCCTGGCCCTCCTCGGCTGCCACGACCTCCTCCTTGGCTGCCACCTCGTCATCCAAAGGCACCACCTCCGCCTCCACTGGCCACACATCCTCCACCACTTCCTCCCTTTCCTCTGGCTCGACTTCCTCCACCACCCCTTCTTCCCTTTCACCCTCCTCGGCCATAGCTGGCTCCGCCTCCTCCTGGGCCTGGGACGCCTCTGCCTCCTCCCGGGCCTGTCTTGCTCGATCACGTGCTGTGTTTGGGAAAAATCAAAAAAGTGCCAAATAGTGGTCATTTGTATTAAGCCTTATCAAGTTATAAATGCAAAGGTTATAAGTACTGATAATTGTTCAGGCAAACAGCTCCTTAGTGGCCTTTACAAAACACAGCCTGTAACATGGCAGGTATGCTGTGACATTTGGCCCATTGTAAGCATCACAAGCATTAATCCTCCCCAATAACATATTTTATGACCATTACAGGGTGTCAAACAGGAAGTAGCACACATATAGTGTATGCCATGTTTAACTCATGATCAGGCTGGTGACCTTAGTGGCTTAAATAATGTCAGGTAAGCAATCAGGTACAAATGTACATTTACTGTAGAAACACTCACATCTAGCAATACTGCCCCTGATTTGCTGGAGCAAATCTGGCTGCCGACGCCTCAGGTCAGACCACCGCCGCTCCAGCTGAGCACTGGTCTGCCGCACCTGTGTGCGTGCGAATATGCGGCGGCGGGCCACCGCATACGCATTGCGCTTCTGGCGGTTGGTTATGAATGGGCCCGCCCACCCCAGCCTGGATTCCATAACGGAGACCAGAGTCCTGAGCTCCGCAGCAGAAAAGGGTGCTGCTCTTCCATATGCCGCCATCTTAGCAATGGCACAAATCAAGCAATCATGTGCTGTCATTGGTTGATCAGAGTGATATTTGGTATTAACTTTATTGTTCATTTTTACACTAACAGCGTGTATGCGCCCGAACAGACGGCTAACCCATTGCATCGCACACCCACACTTGCTGTACCTTTGCATAGTTTAGCAGACCATCCTAAACAGACAGTGTCAAATAAGATGGGAACAGGTGAAATAGTCTGCATCACTAGACACTTACACCTAACTCAACAAGGTACTAAACAGCTATTTTATAATGAAAGCTATGCAGCAGAAACATAGCAAGTAGTGCCAGACCTTTTCCCAAAATTAGGCCATGCTGCCATGTGTACATTTACCTTCTACTGGGCCATACTAGAGAGGTGGAATGAAAAGTAGCTAGCATCAAGGCTGAATTTGGAGAGCTTTCACATGTGATTTGGATGCTAGCACTGATTACTTGTGCCTAAGTGGTGGACTGGATTTACATATGGAATGGGTATTGTCAGTTGTACTACATACCAAACAAGTGCACAGTACAGATGTGCATTCAAATATACATTTCATGTGTGACCTCAGTTTTATTTGGTCATTGGTGTTCAAATCTGCATTTACCTACTAAATCAGACTTACTCAGTTTGCCAGGTTTTTTTGAAATATTTTTCCTCAGCAAGGGGCGTGGCCTATGCACCGCACGGTTGACGCTGCCGTACGGAACACGGCCGTACGGAACGCAGGTTGTAGCTGATTTACGCCAATTACAGAAATAGTATTTAAAGTTGTGCTAGAAAGGCAAAAAGTTGTTGCAAACATGGCTGGCTCAGAGTCAGAGGAAGAACAGGTGGTGCAGAACCTCTTGGCCCGCATGGAGTCCAACACCACCTATGTCCCCCTCAACCCAGACCAGCCATTGGGGGAAGAGCAGCCAGATGGGCCATCGACATCACGCCAATCGGCAGCTGGCCCATCCTCAGCATCAGCAGAATCATTGGGAACACAGCAGGTGGCTTCCCAACAGAGTAGCCTGGCCAGCACTTCAAGTACAGCAACCGGTGGCCGTGGCCGGGGCCGTGGCAGTGGTGGTGCCAGTGGCGGTGCCAGTGGCAGTGGCGGTGCCAGTGGTCGTGGCCATGGCCGCAATCGGGCAACAGAGGAACCAACCACCAGAAACATGGCATATGAACCGCAGGAGCTTGCCATCCTGGTGACCCGGGCACGGGATTTGATAGAGTGCCCACCGGAAAAGTTGACACACACAAGGAGATGGAAGATCTGGGAGGACATAACGGCGGAGATTAATACGGTGGCTCCACAAGTTCGTGAGGCGGAGTACGTTAAGAAGAGGCAAGTTCATGTGTGTTACATTTGAGCAGTACAAGTCCAGTAATGTTTACATTAGATATTAGATGGAGTTGGCCAATGGCCGGTGACGTTGCTTGAAGCCACAGACATGTTTGCCATGTCATTGAATTGATAGTTATTGTAGGGTGAGTGTGATTGTATCTTCTAAGGGTTGTTTTTAAAAATTAATATAATGTAATTTTGGTGTCAGGAGGCACATGTTTTATTATGTTTCAGATTGCAATGGGTGCTACAGCAAACATGAGGAGTGACATGTATTAAGATGTACACTTTGATTGCAGGTGGCACGACTTCCAAACAAACCTCAAAAAGAAATTGACCCAGCGGTGGGAACACAGCCACACCTCTGGGGCTGGCCCCATGCCTTCAAAGCTGAAGCTCACCCCCCTGGAACAGATGGCAGAGTGCTGCATTGCAGTGGAGGAGGTCCGGGGGGTGAGCACCATGGACAGCGAGGCCCCAGCGGAAGTCATGGCTTCTTTGCTTGAAGGTAATTATTTGCCAGGCCATAAGTAGATGTTTCGAATTTTGCATGGAATGTGTGGTAATTGGAATTTTCTCTTTCAACAGCATCCCCACCGCTTGGGCAACAATCTCTTGAGGAGGTTGTGGAGTCTGTGCCACCTGGCCCCAGTAGCAGGCCCGTGCAGCAGCAGGCGCCAATGTCCACGGCTGAATTGGCCACGTGGGGGCATGTGCTTGAAAATATTGTGCAGCAGGGAGAGTCGGCATCAGAGCGGGTGCGTAGGGCCGAGGAGGTGTTGCAGGGCTTGACCAGCAGCCAGCAGAGTATTGCTGCGAGCCTGCAGCCTATGAGTGCCAGCCAGCAATCTATTGCTGCGAGCCTGCAGGCTATGAGTGCCAGCCAGCAATCTATTGCTGCTAGCCTGCAGGTGCTGGCTGATCAAGCCCTGGGGCAAAATGAACTCCTCCTCCGCCATAATGAACTTATGGTGGAGCTAGTTACCACCAATAGGGTCCTAATGTCACCCGTTTCTGGTGCATTACCACCATCATCACTCCCTGCTGCCAGAGGGGGAAGAACATCCACCACCTCACCAGCATGTGCTCCACGTGACCCACCATCTGACCGTGGCCGTGGGCGAGGCCGAAGAGCTGCTGCACGTGGCAAGGAGCCTGCTGGGGCAAACGTGCACGCAAATGAACTTGTGTCCCCATTAATCTCCACCCTTATGTCTTCCCAAATCTTCCATTGAGCTGTGTGTGTCAGCATCCTGTGTCAAATTCCGTGCCGAGGGTCACCACATTTGCCCTCGGTTCAAATGTCATGTTTGGTTCCCCTGTTGCCCTGTTTCGGCTAGCATTACTATGTGCTGTACTTGAAGTGTTGGTGCTCTACTTTTGTTGTGAAGCCACCTGATGTGTTCCTAATGATTCTGCTGTGGCTATTTATTATATATTATTTACTTTTAGTCCTGCTATGGTACCATTTATTTTGTGACGCTTTCGAAATTATTTTATAAGTTCATTTAATAAATGTTATTTTTGTCCCCCAAATGTGTGGTTTAATTGATACATGTAGAAGTGACATGTGTATTAGTATTATTAATATTAAGTTGTGTTCATTATTTGCAGTGTAAAAGTGTGTGAAAAGTGCAGCATATATGTGTGTGTTTAGTAATGGACCATTTAAGGTGCAATGGTTCCAATTGAAGCAGTGAGAAGCGTGTAATTAACAAGTAATGAGTAAATTAGGTGATTGTATTGTGTTCAGCTGATATTGGTTGAGATGCGTCCGTCCTGATTAGGCGTTCCGATTGCCTAGCGCATGACCGAGTGGTGTCCGCAAAGCAATACTTGCTTATGGACACCGCACATTTCTTCCCTTTTTGTTCGCGTGCATTCGGTGTGCTGTCCGAATGCACGCCTACCAAAATAAGTGCACTCCCCTGTGTCCGCCCATGTTTCCGCCCAGTTTAGCCCACTTTGAAACTACGCCCCTGTGTCATTCCGAATGATGCCCATAACACGCCCATATTTCCCGAGTGATTGCGGTGCACATTTCTGTACGGTATTAGTGAGAACAAGTACGTAGACCATGCGTGGCACATGCGCATGGCGTTCCCCACGCATGCGCAGACGGCTAAAAAACGCGATCCGAAAGAATTCGTGAAAGTTCGCACCGATCAGAATAAGGGCCTTTATGACAGTGCCACTGGACACAGGACTTAACTGCAGTACCACTGGACTTTATGGCAGTGCTACTGGACTTTATGGCAGTGCCACTGGACACAGGACTTAGGGCCTTATTCTAGTTCACTCTTTCTGACAAAATCCTTCTTAGATGGACAAAACCATGTGCACTGCAGGGGGGCAGATGTAAAATGTGCAGAGATGATGAAATTTGGTTGAGTTATTTTGTTTCAGTGCAGGGTAAATACTGACTGCTTTATGTTTACACTGCAATATAGATCTCACTTTGAAGTAAAACCCCACCCAAATCTAATTCTCTCTGCCCCACCTGCAGTGCACATGGTTTTGTCCATCTAAGAAGGATTTTGTCAGAAAGAGTGAACTAGAGTAAGGCCCTTAAGGCACAGCAGTACCACTGGACACAGTACTTAATGCACAGCAGTACCACTGGACACAGGACTTAAAGCATGGCAGTACCACTGGACACAAGACAGGACTTATGCTGCAGCTTTACAGGAGAGGAGACACAACACCACCACCACTGCGAGCAGGTCGCCGCCACCCCACGCCAGCTTCCAAGGAGCCCACATCACACACACCCTCCCTCAACCCTTTCCAGTGCTGGAGCGAAGATGGAGGTGGGACACTGGGACTATATAGAGTCCAGATCTCGCAAGAATCTGAGGGCGGGATGATGACGTTTGCCTCGTTCTGATCTGTGGATTCTGTTGGGAAGACCCGAGCGGCACTTGGATAGGGTTCTGATTGCTGCCGTTTGGTGCCAACAGATTCATAGAATCCAGAAGCACACATCTCTAACTAAAACACCATGAGATTACTGTATAACAACGAGTGACACAACCCTAGTGGGGTGTTGATCAGTTGGTCACCAGCAAGTTGTTGGACAGTCATTAGGTCGACACCATTATGTCAACATGCATTTAGGTCGACATGTTTCTAGTTCGACATGCAGGAAGGTCGACACAGGTTAGGTCGACAGGATCATCAGGTCTACAGTCAAAAGGTCTTTTTCATATAAAACTATTTTATTAGAATTTTGACTGAGTTTTGCATTTCCGGTGTGGTAGGAAGTGTAAGACAATTTTAGTAAACACCCTTTCTGTTTGTTGTTTGCTGCCCTGTCATGCAGGATATTATTATATCTATTGGTGTAAATAGCCTTTCATAGAAACATAGAATTTGACGGCAGATAAGAACCATTTGGCCCATCTAGTCTGCCCCTTTTTTATCCTTAAGGTAATCTCAACCTTTTTTAGTCCTTATTTCTTTGTAAGGATATTCATATGCCTATCCCAACCATGCTTAAATTGTTCTACTGTCTTAGCCTCTACCACCTCTGATGGGAGGCAATTCCACTTATACACTACCCTTTCTGTGAAGTAATTCTTTCTGACATTTCCCCTGAACCTACCTCCCTCCAGTTTCAGTGCATGTCCTCGTGTTCTATTACTTTTTTTACTTTGAAGAAAAATTCCCTCCTGTACCTTGTTAAAACCCTTGATATACAGTATTTGAAGATTTATATCATGTCCCCCCTTTCCCTTCTCTGTTCCAAACTATACATGTTAAGATATTTTAGTCTTTCCAGGTAAGTTTTGTGATGTAGGCCATGCACCATTTTAGTTGCCCTTCTTTGTACTATTTATATCCTTTTGAAGATATGGGGTGACATTTAAAGAAATGAGAGTTTTTCGCACTTCAGTTTTTTGCCCATTATCGCACTTTTTTAAAATCACATTTTTGACACGGATTTGCATATTTAATGAGGTGTGTGTTCCGGCAAGAAAAGTGCGATTTAGTGCGATAATGTGCGAATTTTCGGCATGAAAATGTGCGAATTTTAGGCATGAAAATGTGCGAATTTGAGGTAATGTGCGATTTTTTGGCTGGTCAGCCTTGGACGGGGTATGCGTCTCCATGGAGCTCCCAATCACGCTCTCAGCCTGTGTCGCGCCGGGAGTCAGCGCTACACAGGCTGTTATCTGCATGGGAGAATGACGGTTCAACCCGCTGTCAGTGTGGGCTGACCGGCTTTGCTGCAGACAGACCAGCGCTGGATCCTGGATCAGTAAGTATGTGGGTGTAAAAGTGAGGTGTGTATGTGTATGTAATAAAGTTATACTTCTCTGTGTGTGTGTTTTCTTTTAACATTCTTTTTACAGGTGGACTACAAGTCCCAGCGGGCCCATTAATGCTCCGCATGCTGGGACTTGTGGTTCTCCAAGTCCCAGCCTGCGAGGGAGGTCTGCTGGCACTTGTAGTTCTCCTGGATAAAGCACTGTTAGGATTGAAAGATTTAACCCTCTCAGGCCGGCGTCCACTGGCCAGGGACGCCGGTGACAGCCCCGGGCTTCAGCCCTGGACGGGTGAAGCCTGGGAGGGGGACCCCTTTATTGGGGGGGGGGTCCCCACTCCTCCAGGTACCCCGTCCAAGGCTGACCAGCCACCGTGCTCATGTTTCGGCCGGGGGACCTTATGTAAAAAGTGTCCCCCGGCTGTGGCATGACACTGCGGGCTGTTGGAACCCGGTGCTGGTTTCAAAATACGGGGGACCCCCAGATTTTTTTTTCCCCCCGTATTTTTTGAACCAGTCCAAGAGTCCGGGGCTGGTTTCAGAAATACGGGGGACCCTACGCTTTTTGCCCCCCCCCCCCCCCCGTATTTTTGGAACCAGATCCGGCTCAATGAGCTCGGGGCTGGTTATGCTCAGGAGGGGGGACCCCACGCAATTTTTTTCCAAAAAAAACACTTTAACACATTTTTTACCACAGGACCGTGCACAAATCTCAATGATCTGTGCAGGGTTCTGGCCAACCTGCATATCAGAACCTGGTCTAATGTTTTGGCGAATTTAAGACACATTTCCCACATTCGCATCTCATTAAATATGCGAATTGTATACTTTTCAATGGGAAAACATCTGGATGCGAGTTCCGGCGCGAGTTAAAATCGCACTTTCTAAAAGTGCGATTTCGCGGCAAAATCTGCGATTTTTGCAGTTTTTGGCATCTCATTAAATATGCGAAAACGGGATTTCGCCCGTTTTTCACGAAAATTTTGCCTAAAAACACAAATCGACTCCTATTAAATGTCACCCATGGTCTCCAGAACTGGATACAGTGGGTGAAATGTAATAGGATGAGAGATTCAGAAAGTGAGAGATTTGGTAAGAAATTTCCAGTTTTTTTAAAGCGGCAATCACTTACACTGCAAAACCAGTTAGATTTTCAAATGCAAATGATTGCCGCTTTCAAAAACCTGGAGATTTCTTACCAAATCTCTCACTTTCTGAATCTCTCATCCTATTACATTTCACCCAGCATTCCAGATGAGGCCGTACCAATGACCTATAAAGTGGCATTATTACTTTTTTTTTCTGCAACTGATTCCTCTCCCTATGCCAGTGTTTTTCAACCACTGTGCCGTGGCACACTAGTGTGCCTTGAGCTGTTCTCAAGTGTGCCCCCAGATCTAGAGATGCCCAAACCAGTTTACAGCCACCACCAGTTCAACTGTTATTTACATGTAAAGGGACAATGTCTTTTATTTTTTATTACCAGCGGGGACCAGTGTGATTGTTTTTTTTATATGTGGGCCAATAGATTTAGTTTTTCTCCTGTGGGGGCGAATGTGTTTTGCCCTGCGGGGATCTCATGGTGTGCCTTGGCAATTTTAAAATCTTATTTAGTGTGCCTCATGGGAAAAAGGTTTAAAATCAGTGCCCTATGCAACCAAGCATCTGACTAGCCTTCCTCATTGCTTTGCTACATTGCTTTCCTGCCTCCTAGATCCCTTTCCTCCTCAGTAGTTTCCATTATAGTACCCTTGATACTATATTGTCCCTTGGGTTTTTGAGTTCCAAGTGCATAATTTTGCATTTTTTTGCATTAAACTTTAGTTGCCATGCTCTTGACCAATTCTCAAGTTTACCTAGATCATCAGTCATTTGATTTACCCCTCCTGGTGTGTCATATATTTGTGTCATCTGCAAAAGGCATACTTTCCATTCAATACCATTTGCAATGTCCCTAACATAGATATGAAAGAGCACTGGACCAAGTACAGATCCCTGGGGTACGCCACTGGTAACATGAACCTCCATAGAATGCACTCCATTTACTACAACTGTCTGTTTCCTATCCTGCAACCAGGTTCCATTTAATTGTTTTATAATCCAATCCCACACTTTCAAGTTTATTTAGCAGCCTGCGATGTGGGACAGTGTCAAATGCCTAGATATGCCACATCTACCCCCCCCTTCATCTAGTATTTTGGTCACGGAATCTTTCCATGCATGGTATGGAAAAGCTTTATTTTACAGGGACAGAGGCAGTATGGTATACAGTATGTACTGATGGCTTTTTCTATCTCTTAGCAACAGCCAAGATGAAGTACTGTACCAACCAATCAGCTTCAGTCAACTCCTGTCAACCAATCAGCTCCTGTCAACCAACTGTCATTTCAGACATAGCCTGTGGACTGACAGTTGGGAGCTGCTTAGGCAGTATGTTATGTCTCTCCAAGATTCGATATCTCTGCCCCCAAGTTTGAGAACCTCAATGTTTATCTCTCAGCAGAAGAAGAATTGAACTAAGATTGACAAATACTGGAGTCAGATCGTGTATCATCATTACCATCCTCGCCGATTGAGAAGATGGCGCGGTTCTTGTAAAAGCCTGAAGCAAGCTAAGTAAGTCACATTACTTTTTTGACCTATGCAGACTATACACATTGGGGTAGATGTATGAATAGGTAATTAAGTGGAGAAGTAAGCCCGGGGAGAAGTTGACTATGGCAACCAATTAGCTGCTCAGTATAATTTTATAGCATGTTATGCCAATGCTGATTGGTTGCCATGGCAACTTCTATACTTGCTTACTTCTCCGCTCTTATCACTGCTTCATACATCTGCTCCATTGTGAGTTGTAATAATGCTATATACCATTTATTATGAGCTGTAAAATTATGTTGAATTTGTTGTGCATACTGTATTGGGCCTAATTTAGCTTGAGTTGTAGTTTTGTGATTGCTTGTGCCAGAATGTGTGTGTGTGGAGGGGTGTGTGGTGGGGTGAGGATGGGGGCACCCGGCACAGGGCTGGTCAGCATGCTGGGTTGCCTCCGTGCGATATAATTGCTTCATTTAGTGATTGCATTGCTAGTATGAGAGTGCTTAGCTAGACAGTGAAGCGTTCGCATGGTAAGGGTAGCTTCCCGGCTGCGCGGTCTACCTGGGAAGCCAGCCGCCAGGCTGCCATGTTTCAGGTTTGTGATATCCTGCAGCCGCAGAGGTCCATCCCAGAAATGGTACGTAAACACCACTTCATGGCTTGCACATGCGCACACCCACAGTTTAACAAATATCGGCAAATAGTGATTTTTGCTAATCTACAATTGAACATGAATAAGGCCTATTATACATTGAAGACCAAAATGTATTGCCTTGGGCCCAGCTAGGCCTAAATGTCTTGTCCTTGCTTACAGTGCAAGTGTTTTTGTTGTGTGTGTTTATTTCAAGGTTGTTGACATTAATTATATTCTTATCTCTATGTTCCCAGTATGTTGCATGGGGAGATATACCATATTTGGAGAACAGAGGAGAAGTTGCCCATAGGAATCAGCTTCCAAGTGTCATTTTGTAGGCTGTGCTGTAAAAAATGCCAGAAGCTGATTGGATACTATGAACAAGTTTTCCCCTTTCTCACCAGAATTGATCATTCTTCCTCTATTGGTTTTCCCATTTGTAAGCAATGTGCCACTGGCGTGTGCGGCACAAGTAATCCAACATCGGTCATTTGACGGGGTGGAGCTCCCTATACATAGAGCTCCCCCGAAAACCAGGATTCTGAAAACAACCAAAAGGGGGATACCATACCAAATCATCTCTAATTACACTGTATCTATTTGCACCGACGGGCCCACGGATCCATCTGCGTGGACTGTATACATGCTAATTTGGGGCCAGGTGTAACAGTATCCCCTACTTGAACCTTAGTACTCTATGACAATCTGAGAACTACTACATATTGGTGCGGTAAATTGAGCTTGGCAAACTAATAAATATCTCTGCCTAAAAGTGCAGCTACACAGGATAAAAATTAATTCACAGGAGTAGTAATTAAATGTGTATTTTTTTGCTATTAGTGCAATATATGTGTTTTTGTTTTTATGTCTTTTTCATTAAATTGTATATTGGCATATTGCCTTTTATAAACTTCTAATTATACAGTGTGTCCAGTCTACATTGTTATTCAGCAAGGTAATCACCTATATCCATTTGCAGCGCATGGTGTCAATCCCCCCTCCATTTGCCAATTTTTTTTGTGTGGGTACCAGCAAGACCCACCCGAACACCTGCAGCAGCAGTGGATAAAATATTGCTATTTACCTGAATCCTAATTTAAATCCATTACAACATTTGAGCTCCGGTTTTTGCAGTTTTGATAGGTGGTTCTCTTAGACACAATCATCCTGCAAATCCCCATTACTGTAAAAATGGCCTATTCTGCCCAATAGTACTATCGGGATGTCTAATTACAACCAGTTTTTAGAGTCCAGAATATGACCCATTGTCCAACAATAACACATGGGATCCGGAATAAGTGCCTGGACTCTATGTTTTGATTAGCTTTTACATTTTGAAACTCAGTACAGAAAAAAGAGACATTTAAACATCAGAAAAAAGGTAAATGCAGTGATGCCTCTTCATTCAGTCCATTGAGCAGAATTTCTGGTTTGAATAACTATTTATTTGTCACCCAAATCTGTATTTACTATAATTAAAATCAAAAGTGCAAAATGTTTGATCTTTAAGTATTGAAATATTAAATAATTTCAGTACATTTGGGACACTTCCAGGTTTGGGGAGATCCCACAGTCTCCATCCACATGCTACCTTCTTCTTAGTGAACTGGCCACAACATGAGATGGCACCATTCTTGGTAAATACACTCAGGCCCCTCATGATGCCATACATCAGAGGGAGCTTTCAGCACTGGCCATCTGCCCTTTTCGGGAAGGGAGATGGGACAGCAAGCATGGAATACTTGTTTTGCATGCTTTGATTAAGGTAGTAGCAACCTATCTTTGCCATCCAGGCTCACTGTTATCCGTCATTGTATAAACCCATATAATAATACACCTGTTGGAAATACCCCTGCAGAAGTGCCCGGATGTACCTAGTAGTGTGACCATTTATGTGCAACTAGTACTATTTGACAGTATGTTCTATCTATAGACCGAAGTTCAGGGAAAACACAGTGTTGCCCAGTGTGGAACAATCCCCCCTTAATACTAGTGGCAACAGTACATAGAGGTTACAATATTAAGAAATCAGCATATAATTTGGACCAAAAATAGAGAAAAAAAATCTATTATTATGTCATCAGCAGAAGCCATCTCTTTTTGAAAATATTGTAAGTACTCTGAAAATGCATTCCGTGTTCCTGCTGTCACTCCCTGTCCCTATATTCCTGCTGTCACTCTCCATGTCCATACTGTCACTCTCTCTGTCCCTGATTTTTGGCTCATACTGTGCAGCATAATGTTAATCCTGGCTCATTCCATAGGATTTTGCGTCATTCTGCCATACTGTGTGGCATAATGTGAATATTGGCTCATACTGTGTGGCATAATGTGAATATTGGCTCATACTGGGCCTTATTTTGGTTCGTTCTTTCTGACAAAATCCTTCTTAGATGGGCAAAACCATGTGCACTGCAGGTGGGGCAGGTGTTACTTGTGCAGAGAGAATTAGATTTGGGTGGGGTTTTACTTCAAAGTGAGATCTATATTGCAGTGTAAAAATAAAGCAGTCAGTATTTTCCCTGCACAGAAACAAAATTACTCACCCAAATCTAATTCTCTCTGCACATGTTACATCTGCCCCACCTGCAGTGCACATGGTTTTGTCCATCTAAGAAGGATTTTGTCAGAAAGAATGAACCAAAATAAGGCCCCCTGTGTGGCATAATGTGAATTTTGGCTCATACTGTGGGCATAATGTGAATTTTGGCTCATACTGTGGGCATAATGTGAATTTTGGCTCATACTGTGGGCATAATGTGAATTTTGCTTATTTTGTGTGGTATAATGTGTAAGGAGAACTAACACTAAATAGTATAAGGGATCCTACTATTGTGGTGCATAATAAGTTTAAGGGGAATATGTTGTGCTACACTTAAGAACACAAAGCTCCTTTTGAGTGTCCACATCCCATTTTTCAGCGCTTGCGGAATATCACTTTTATTTAAAGGGGCTCCCACAAGTTTGTTGTCCAGAGCCCCATAGCTCTAGTGAGGCCAAATACTCTTGTCACATTCAGTACGCCAAAACGTGGTACAATGCAAATACATGAAAACTTCCATTTAAAACTATTTAATATCAGATATCAGAACGTAAATAAATTTCAGTGTGTGACACGTTGTGTGATAACAAATACAGGTTGAGTATCCCTTATCCGAAATGCTCGGGACCACGAGCATTTTGGATAAGGGATCTTTCCGTTTTTTGGAATTATTATTTTAACATACTTGGTCCCCCAGCGTCCCCCGGTGTCCACAGTGGCCTTAAGGAGCTTCTTCAGCGGTCCCAGGGGTGCATTGATGTCACCGGCGAGCCCGCTCACCCGCGCAATGCACTCCTGGGACCGCTGAAGAAGATCCTGAAGGCTGCCGTGGACATCGGGGGACTTGGTAAGAATGAAAAAAGGGGCAGGTTAGGCACAATATTCAAAAAAAAAAAACGGTTTTTGGAATACGCATAACAGATCTCCGGAACTGTAACGGGAGCATAGGAGGCAATCCTAGATGTCAATTGCCATCTAGATGTTAATTGCACTCGTATATACGATTCAGCATGTGTCTGTACGCTTTATAATGCCAATCCTTCACATCCCACTGAAGTTGCTGTCTGTAGTATTTCGCCTCACTTGTCCCATGGGCGTCCCCATAAATATGTTGGGCATTCCCCTGGAAAGCAGGCGTGGCGTTGCCTGCTCGGACGGCTAAGATCACATGACGTCAGCGCCCTCCTTGTCTTTGTCGATCAGCGGCGAAAATAAAAGTTAGTTCAGACTGATTTTTGTTTCCGAAGGGGAGGGAAATCATTCTATGGTCGGTGACCACATGCGAGGGGATGTATTCTCGTACACATCCCCGCGCATGCTAGCCAGGGGATGCGGGTGGCGCAGGGGAAGGTGGCGCTGAAGGGTGCCATCTTTGCTGTCTAACTAATATGTTTTACATACGTTTATCACCATCAGTTGCTTAATAGGGGGCCCTTACAAGCTATGGGGCCTACGAATATTCAGATACGCCTCTGCTATTATCAGGCTTGCCTACCCTCTCGGAATGGCCCAGAGAGTTGACGGGGCTAAAATGCTGCGATCGCGTCATTTCGCAGCATTTAAGCTCTGACCCCTCTCCGTGGTCCGCGAATCGCAGAGTTATATGTTTCAATTATTTAAACCACACTTGCAGCAGTTCTTAACTGCTCTTATGTACCATCACAAAATCTGCTACCTTAACACACAAGTGTCCCTGTCATGTTGCCCAAAACTACACACAAATATCAATAGACGACAATGGGGGCTGAGATGGGAAGATATTGCTCACTGTCAGGGTGAATGAAAATGGCTCCATATGTATGTGTAAACGGCATTAGTAGGGGCATTATGTGTGTAAGCAGCACTACAGGGGTAAACGTTTTACCTGGGGCTATCCTAATAGACCTGATAAGCCGACAGAAGCCACAACTTATCGAGGATTTGCTTCACCTATTCCACTGAAAAGTGATTTTGGCTGTGCGAAAACATGCTGGTTTCTCTAAACATTTGTGTTTATGAAAGTGGGTGTTTTTATTGGCCAATCCAATCGGATAGCCCGATTAAAAAACGTTGAAACATCGGAAAAATAGAGATGAATGGCCATTTTTCACTCTGATGATTTTATTATCTGTTTATATCACTACTATTGCCATACATTCAGTGATATACAGTGCAGGAATGATAATTTACAAGTGAAAGCAGTACAAAAACACTACGACCTTTTCATACCCCCACTATCCACGTCGGCATGGAGTTGATTTTATTACTTCAGGCTGCGCTCGCCACACTATATAAAGTCAACTCTGCGCCGACGTGGATAGTGGGGGTATGAAAAGGTCGGAGGACGCGTACCGCTGCCCCTCGCGGGGTCACTGCGCTCGCCACGCTACGGGTTGGCATTCATAGTGGGGTGGCATTAACAATGGGGGTGCATTTGACATGGAAATTACCCATCAGGGTGGGTATGCAATCAAAAATTGGATATGGGGGCCATTTAACATTGCTTCCTATGTAAAATCGGGTCCATCGCATTGGTCGCATTGTATGCCATTATAATGGTATGCGATGAACCTGATTTTACATTTGTCGGGAAACCTCAAAAAAAGCCAGAAATCGGGTCCGTCGGGTCTCATCGCATACCTTAAATTAAGGTATGCAATGGGACCCGATGGGCGCCGTGCTAGGAAACAAGTACCAACACATTTTCTTTTTTTTTTTTTTTCATTTGTATCTCAGCCCATATTCACATGCAGAAGTAATACTATTATACTGTATACGCCCATTGAAGTTTAGCGCTTGGCATTCGAGTGAAGTGACACTTTGTACACTTACAATCTACTCTGTTCTCTTAAGTATGATACAGTATATATAGTAATAGAACCCAAATCTGTTACCCTTGTTGGATTTGCTGCCCTGTCATGCAGCATATTATATGTATTGGTGTAAATAGCCTTTCCATGCATGGTATGGAGAAGCTTATTTTACAAGGACAGAGGCAGTATGGTATACAGTATACTGTATACTGATGGCTTTTCCTATCTCTTAGCAACAGCCAAGATGAAGTACCAACCAATCCGCTTCAGTCAATTCCTGTCAACCAATCAGCTCCTGTCAACCAACTGTCATTTCAGACATAGCCTGTGGACTGACAGTTGGGAGCTGCTTAGGCAGTATGTTATGTCTCTCCAAGATTAGATATCTCTGCCCCCAAGTTTGAGAACCTCAATGTTTATCTCAGCAGAAGAAGAATTGAACTAAGATTGACAAATACTGGAGTCAGATCGTGTATCATCATTACCATCCTCGCGGATTGAGAAGATGGCGCGGTTCTTGTAAAAAACCTGAAGCAAGCTAAGTAAGTCACATTACTTTTTTGACCTATGCAGACTATACACATTGGGGTAGATGTATGACGCAGTGATAAAGTGGAGAAGTGAGCCAGGGGAGAAGTTGCCTATGGCAACCAATTAGCTGCTCAGTATAATTTTATAGCATGTTATGTCAATGCTGATTGGTTGCCATGGGCAACTTCTACACTTGCTCACTTCTCCGCTCTTATCACTACTTCATACATCTACCCCATTGTGAGTTGTGATAATGCTATATACCATTTATTATGTGCTGTAAAATTATGTTGAATTTGTTGTGCATATTGGGCCTAATTCAGCTTGAGTTGTAGTTTTGCGATTACTTGTGGCACCCGGCAAAGGGCAAGGCTGGTCAGCATGCTGGGTTGCCTCCGTGCGATATAATTGCTACACTTTATGATTGCATTGCTAGTATGAGAGTGCTTAACTAGACAGTGAAGCGTTCGCATGGTAAGGGTAGCTTCCTGGCTGTGCGGTCAACCTGGGAAGCCAGTCGCCAGGCTGCCATGTTTCAGGTGGCAAAGGCTGTTTGTGATATCCTGCAGCCGCAGAGGTCCGTCCCAGAAATGGTCCGTAAACACCACTTCATGGCTTGCACATGCGCGCACCCACAGTTTAGCAAATATCTGCAAATAGCGATTTTTGATAATCTACAATTGAACATGAATAAGGCCCATTATACATTGAAGACCAAAATGTATTGCCTTGGGCCCAGCTAGGCCTAAATGTCTTGTCCTTGCTTACAGTGTAAGTGTTTTTTGTGTGTGTTTATTTCAAGGTTGTTGACATTAATTATATTCTTATCTCTATGTTCCCAGTATGTTGCATGGGGAGATATACCATATTTGGAGGACAGAGGAGAAGTTGCCCATAGGAACCAATCAGCTTCCAAGTGTCATTTTGCAGGCTGTGCTGTAAAAAATGCAAGAAGATGATAGGGTACTATGAACAATTTCTCCACTTTCTCACCAGAATTGATCATTCTTCCTCTATTGGTTTTCCCATTTGTAAGCAATGTGCCACTGGCGTACGGGTAGGCCTTGCTCTGTGCTGGGCGGCACCTGCAGCATACCACCATTGGTTGTATATTTGCAAATTAGGCCCTATGTGCTCTAATTTTCTGCACTGTAAAAATGGCCTATTTTGCCCAATAAAACTATCGGGATGTCTAATTACAACCAGTTTTCAGAGTCCAGTTGCAGGTTTGGGTCCGGTTAACTAGATTAGAGCGCGCCGTGTTTGGATTCTGCAATGGTTAGGCACCAGGAAAAGGTAAGGTAGCACCTGCTACATTTGCATAGTACATGGCCCTACCCCCAAAAGGAGGTACAGTGGGAATTGGGAGGGAGGAACCTCTTCTTGGGGGCACGGCATGTTTTTCCATCTTGTCTGGAACACCTTAAAATGTTTTGTGCAGTTTCTCTTGCAGGTACGGGCCCAGTTAACTGGATTAGATTGCTTTGTATTTAGATTTTGAATAGGCTTTACACCAGGAAAAGGTAAGGTAGCACCTGCTACACTTTCATAGTACATAGCCCTGCCCCCCAAAAAAGGTACAGTCGGCATTGGGAGGGTGGAACCTCTTTTGGGGGTCATGGCATTTTTCCCACCATGATTAGAACACCCTAAAACCTTTTGTGCAGTTTCTCTTGCAGGTATTTGTCCAGTTATCTGGATTAAAGCGTACCTATGTTGGATTTTGCAATGGTTGGGCACCAGGAAAGGTAAGGTAGCACCTGCTACATTTGCACAGAGCCGGCCTTAGGCATAGGCAAACTAGGCAATCGCCTAGGGCATTTGGAATGCCTGGGGGCACCAGCAGCTTCTGCTGATTAAAATGATATGCAGCATGTCTATATTCTGAGTGAGGCTGTATCTGCATATGAAATAGTGTATTCATGGAAATCACTGTAACATAGCATTCCGTATTCATGTACAGCCACAGTAGCACACAGAATATAGGCATGCTGCATATCATTTTAATCATTGGAAGCTCCTTGTGTGTGCTGGTCATAACAATGCAAATAAGACGAATTTTCAGCAAAAAAGGCACCCAACGTTAGCAGAACTGGCCTGGAGCTGCATGGTCTATTGAGGCAAGATGTATGAGGAAACATCTGTATCCAAGCAGAGGCAGAGGTCACAGTGCTAGCGGCTGTGCGAGTGCTATCTGCGGGTGGGTTGGTTGTGCAATAGTGTTCGGCATATGTGTAAGGAGCATTATGTATGTCATGTATAAATGCATTAATGTGCAACATATGTGTAACAGGCATTATTTGTGTCATGTGTATAAGGGCATCAATAATGTGCAACATATGTGTAATGGGCATTATGTGTGTCATGTGTATAAGGGCATTAATAATGTGCAACATATGTGTAATGGGCATTATGTGTGTCATGTGTATAAGGGCATTAATAATGTGCAACATATGTGTAAGGGGCATTATGTGTGTCATTATGTGTATGAAGGGCATTAGTAAAGGTTGGCATAATGTGTAAGGAGCATTATGGTTATAAGGACATTAATAATGTGTGTCATGTGTAAGGGGCATTACTGTGTGGTATTATCAGGGGAGCCGAGAGAAAGGGGTAGGGGGTACAAATTATCTAGGCCAAAGTCTGATGGAAGGGTCAAGTGGGGGCCCTGGGCCCCCGCCCCTTAAGTGTCAGCACAGCTGCAGCTCTTCTCCTCTGCCCAGCACACACTGCTTTGTGCTGGGTTGCAGTGTGGCCATGGAGGTGCTTAAAATACAATATTTTCTCAGGATTTTTTTCTAAGGGTGTAATGTGAATAATGTGAGGAGTAATGTATATAAGGTAAAGTGGTACTACTGTGTGATGTAACGTGAATAAGGGACACCATCGCATGATATAATGTGAATAAAGTTGCGCTACTGTGTGGCATAATTTGAATTGGGGGTACTATTGTGTGGCCATGCCCCTTCACAGAAAGAACACACCCCTGTTTGGGCTGCGCACCGAATGTGTGCACTGTTTCTATTTCAAATATTGCGGGTAGGAGCACCAAAATGATGACTGCTATGATGAGGGGTTGATGGTGCTGGGAAAGGGGAGCAGGGTCAGAGGCGGAACTAGTGGCGGTGCTAGGGGGCACCAGCCAAAACCTTGCCTAGGGCGTCATTTAGGCTAGGGCCGGCTCTGCATTTGCATAGTACATGGGCCTACTCCCAAAAAGAGGTACAGTCGGAATTGGGAGGAAGGAACCTCTTCTTGAGGGCAGTGCATTTTTTCCATCTGGTTTGGAATACCTTAATACGTTTTGTGCAGTTTCTCTTGCAGGTACGGGCCAAGTTAACTGGATTCAAGCGCTTCGTATTTTAGGTTTTGAATAGGTTTTACACTAGGAAAGGTAAGGTAGCACCTGCTACACTTGCATAGTAAACAACCCTGCCCCAAAAAAGAGGTACAGTGGGAATTGGGAGGGAGAAACCTCTTCTTGGGGGCAGTGCTTTTTTTTCCATCTTGTCTGGAACACCTTCAATCCTTTTGTGAAGTTTCTCTTGCAGGTAAGGGTCCTGTTAACTAGATTAGAGCACGCCTTGTTTGTATTCTGCATAGATTGTACACCAGGAAAAGGTAAGGCAGCACCTGCTACTCTTGCATATTACATAGCCCTGCCCCCAAAAAGAGGTACAGTGGAATTGGGAGGGTGGAACCTCTTCTTGAGGACAAGGCATGATTTTTCCATCATGTCTGGAACACCTTAAATCCGTTTGTGCAGTTTCTCTTGCAGGTATGGGTCCTGCTAACTAGATTAGAGTGTGCCGTCTTTGTATGTTGCAATGGTTAGGCACCAGGAGAAGGTAAGGTAGCACCTGCTACACTTGCATATTACTGTACATAGCCCTGCCACCAAACATAGGTAAAGTAAGCATTGGGAGGGTGGAATCTTTTTTGGGGGGCATGGCATTTTTTTCCACCATGAGTAGAACACCCTAAAACCCATTGTGCAGATTCTCTTGCAGGTATCTGTCCAGTTATCTAGATTAAAGCGTTTCTATTTTGGATTTTGCAATGGTTGGGTGCAAGGAAAAGGTAAGGTAGCACCTGCTACACTTGCATAGTACATGGCCCTACCCCCCAAAAAGAGGTAAAGTAAGCATTGGGAGGGTGGAATCTCTTTTGGGGGGCATGCAGTGGTGAAAGTGTGGCGGTACGGGCTTCCGTACCTTTATGCCGGCGGCCCCATTACCCCTGGCATTACATCCATCTATTAATAGTAAAGCTTCATCTCTTCTAAGGGACTCCCCATGGGACCTGTTGCTGGCCGTGCTGCACATCCCTACCTCCTGATAGTACAGCACAGGTGCAGACAGCAGGTAAGGCAGCACTTCCCTGTCCTGTGCACTTTTTATTAACATTTTCACTCTAAATAGGCAGCAGCCATCCCTGGTGTCCAGAGGCGTAGGGAGGGCGGAGCCACCGGAGCTCACGCTCCGGGCGCTGATTGGTCGGATGGCGCCGCCGGCCCGCCCCCCCTCCGCAAAAATCATCCCCGCTGCCGCACAAGATAGATCATCTGTACGGGCAGCGTGCACCGGCGGCTGCCTTGCCCGGCGCCTGCCTTCTGCCCCCTGCCCAGTCCGTGACGCTTGGGCGGCTGACTCAATACAATGTAAATTGGTGCTGCTGCTGCTCGGACCGGCTTCCGGGCAGCGCAGCAGTACTCAGATTCCTTCCCAGAGTCGCCTGCTTCTCACTCCCTCCTCCGTCATCAGCCACAGCCATCCGAACTTCCCAAGCGCTGGTGAGGAGAGTTTCTGCTGCCGCCCTGCTATCACTATTCAAGGTGGATTTTTTATTTTTTTACAGCTAATTAATGATGTAATATGCATAATAATAAACTTGGGGTTTGGGGGATTTGTGGGTCCTTGGGAGGGGAGGAGGGGGGGGGGAGTGAATCTCTCTGGCATCTGCTGCTGCCCTGCTGTGCTGTATGTATATTTACAGCTGTCAGCATGTTATATAGTGCAGCAGATTCCGTTACAGTGTCTTATATAGCGTAGCAGATTCCGTTACGGCACCTTATATAGCGCAGTAGATTCCGTTACAGAGTCTTATTTAGCGCAGCAGATTCCGTTACAGCGTCTTATATAGCGCAGCAGATTCCATTACAGCGTCTTATATAGCGCAGCAGATTCCGTTACAGCACCTTATATAGCGCAGCAGATTCCATTACAGCATCTTATATAACGCAGCAGATTCCGTTACAGCGCCTTATATAGTGCAGCAGATTCCGTTACAGTGTCTTATATAGCGCAGCAGATTCCATTACAGCGTCTTATATAGTGTCTTATTTTTAAGTTAACTTAAGTTTTTTCTTTTCAAATGTAACATGCAAACACATGTTAGCCACGCCCCCAATTACCGGGGTAGGGGGGCGCGAAATATGCCCTTGCTCCGGGCACCATGGCACCTAGCTACACCGCTGCTGGTGTCTCTATTCATGCCTGCTACTGTAACTTCCATCCTCCCATATCAGTGTGCACCCCTATAGCCAACCATATACTCACTCCCCATAATGTGCTCCCCTATGGCCAGCTTTGCACCTCCCCCAGTCTGCACCCCTATAGCCAGCCCCATACCCTCTCCCCTTGGTATGCCCCCCTGCAGCCAGTCTCCTCCTCTGTAGGGAGGGCGGAGCCACCGGAGCTCACGCTCCGGGCGCTGATTGGTCGGATGGCGCCGCCGGCCCGCCCCCCCTCCGCAAAAATCATCCCCGCTGCCGCACAAGATAGATCATCTGTACGGGCAGCGTGCACCGGCGGCTGCCTTGCCCGGCGCCTGCCTCCTGCCCCCTGCCCAGTCCGTGACGCTTGGGCGGCTGACTCAATACAATGTAAATTGGTGCTGCTGCTGCTCGGACCAGCTTCCGGGCAGCGCAGCAGTACTCAGATTCCTTCCCAGAGTCGCCTGCTTCTCACTCCCTCCTCCGTCATCAGCCACAGCCATCCGAACTTCCCAAGCGCTGGTGAGGAGAGTTTCTGCTGCCGCCCTGCTATCACTATTCAAGGTGGATTTTTTTTTTTTTTTTACAGCTAATTAATGATGTAATATGCATAATAATAAACTTGGGGTTTGGGGGATTTGTGGGTCCTGGGGGAGGGGAGGAGGGGGGGGGGAGTGAATCTCTCTGGCATCTGCTGCTGCCCTGCTGTGCTGTATGTATATTTACAGCTGTCAGCATGTTATATAGTGCAGCAGATTCCGTTACAGTGTCTTATATAGCGTAGCAGATTCCGTTACGGCACCTTATATAGCGCAGTAGATTCCGTTACAGAGTCTTATTTAGCGCAGCAGATTCCGTTACAGCGTCTTATATAGCGCAGCAGATTCCATTACAGCGTCTTATATAGCGCAGCAGATTCCGTTACAGCACCTTATATAGCGCAGCAGATTCCATTACAGCATCTTATATAACGCAGCAGATTCCGTTACAGCGCCTTATATAGTGCAGCAGATTCCGTTACAGTGTCTTATATAGCGCAGCAGATTCCATTACAGCGTCTTATATAGTGTCTTATTTTTAAGTTAACTTAAGTTTTTTCTTTTCAAATGTAACATGCAAACACATGTTAGCCACGCCCCCAATTACCGGGGTAGGGGGGCGCGAAATATGCCCTTGCTCCGGGCACCATGGCACCTAGCTACACCGCTGCTGGTGTCTCTATTCATGCCTGCTACTGTAACTTCCATCCTCCCATATCAGTGTGCACCCCTATAGCCAACCATATACTCACTCCCCATAATGTGCTCCCCTATGGCCAGCTTTGCACCTCCCCCAGTCTGCACCCCTATAGCCAGCCCCATACCCTCTCCCCTTGGTATGCCCCCCTGCAGCCAGTCTCCTCCTCTGTAGTGTGCACCCCTGAAACCAACCCCTATATCCAGCCCCTGTAGTATGCTCCCCTGTATGCAGCCCTGTAGAATAACATCCCCAGAACCCTAAATCCCCCAATAGTGCACTTAAACCTAACCCCTCACCCTCTTCGTGTTATGGGGAAACTGGAAGCAGTTTTGCAGATTGGGGCGTTTTTGTTCTATTTACTGCACATAGCATTTTTCGTCTGTCTCCATTTAAAACAGTCCCCTAGAATTCCAGACCCTTTAGACAGTGGTGCAAGTACGGTGGTACAGAGTTATGGCATGGGTAATATGCAGGGGTGTAAACATGAAACATTGAAACCCCTGGCATTGAGCATGAAACCCATAGCAACGAGCATGTAGGTAAGCGGCACTTACGTGGTATATTATGTAGTGAGCATTACAGCATGTGTTATATGTAATGGGCATTACAGTGCGTGGCATAATTGTGTTTGGTATATAACGTGTAATGGGCATTACGGTGTGTGGTATTATTTGTAATAGGTATTACGGTGTGTGGCATGTGTAATGGGCATTACGATGTGTGGCATAATGTGTACTGGGCATTATGGCATGGGTAATATGTATTGGGTGTGTGACATGTAACAGGCAGTACTGTGTAGATTTTTGCTGCGCGCCTTCGGCGTGCAATATCCCTATTTATGGTTTGTCTGGCTCCTGCACTTTGATCCTGGCCCTACATTTTGTGTTCAGGATGCAATGCTCAAGCCCAAACAGAAATGTCATCGTGTTCTAAAGTTTTGTCATGTAACCACTCCCCCTCGTGTCATATGACCACGCCCCTAGCCACGCCCATATTTTTTCCAGCACGCGCCACAGTACCACTAGGACATTTTTTCTACTTGCACCACTGGGGGCATGGCATTTTTTCCCACCATGATTAGAACACCCTAAAACCTTTTGTGCAGTTTTTCTTGCAGGTATTTGTCCAGTTATCTGGATTAAAGCATGCCTATATTGGATTTTGCAATGATTGGGCGCCAGGAAAACGTAAGGTAGCACCTGCTACACTTGCACAGTACATGGCCCTTCCCCCAAAAAAAGGTACAGTGGGAATTGGGAGGTAGGAACCTCTTCTTGGGGGCAGATCATTTTTTTCCATTATGTCTGGAATACCTTAAAACATTTTGTGCAGTTTCTCTTGCAGACACGGGCCCAGTGAACTGCATTAGAGCTCATCACATTTAGGTTTTGCATAGGTTGCACACCCGAACAATGTAAGGTAGCACCTGCTACACTTGCATAGTACATAGCCCTGCCCCAAAATGAGTTACAGTGGGAATTGGGAGGGCGTAACCTCTTCTTGAGGGCAAGGCATGATTTTTCCATCATGTCTGGAACACCTTAAATCCTTTTGTGCCGTTTCTCTTGCAGTTAATGGTCCTGTGAACTAGATTAGAGCGTGCTGTGTTTGTATTCTCCAATGGTTAGGCACCGGGAAAAGGTAAGGTAGCACCTGCTACACTTTCATATTACATAACCCTGCCCCCCAAAAAAGGTACAGTCGGCATTAAGAGGGTGGAACCTCTTTTGGGAGGCATGGCATTTTTTTCCACCATGATTAGAACACCCTAAAACCTTTTGTGCAGTTTCTCTTGCAGGTATTTGTCCAGTTATCTGGATTAAAGCGTACCTATGTTGGATTTTACAATGGTTGGGCGCCAGGAAAAGGTAAGGTAGCACCTGCTACATTTGCATAGTACATGGCCCTACCCCCAAAAAAGGTACAGTCGGAATTGGGAGGGAGGAACCTCTCCTGGGGGGGCAGAGCATTTTTTTCCATTATGTCTGGAATACCTTAAATCCTTTTGTGCCGTTTCTCTTGCAGGTAAGGGTCTTGTGAACTAGATTAGAGCGTGCCGTGTTTGTATTCTCCAATGGTTAGGAACCGGGAAAAGGTAAGGTAGCACCTGCTACACTTGCATATTACATAGCCCTGCCCCCAAAAAGAGGTAAAGTAAGCATTCGGAGGGTTGAATCTCTTTTGGGGGGCATGGCATTTTTCCCACCATGATTAGAACTCCCTAAAACCTTTTGTGCAGTTTCTCTTGCAGGTATTTATCCAGTTATCTGGAGTAAAGCGTGCCTATGTTGGATTTTGCAATTGTTGGGCGCCAAGAAAAGGTAAGGTAGCACCTGCTACACTTGCATAGTACATAGCCCTGCCCCAAAAAGAGGTACAGTGTGAATTGGGAGGGAGAAACCTCTTCTTGGGGGCAGTGCATTTTTTTCCATATTGTCTGGAACACCTTAAATCCTTTTGTGCAGTTTCTCTTGCAGGTAAGGGTCCTGTGAACTGGAGCCTGCTCGAGCCATACTACTACCAGCCACCAAGATCATTTTTGGATTACAAATATCCCACTTGGGATTGGGACACTGATTACAAACGGAACCAGCGCCTGGAGCTATACTCCTTTCATCAAACGGAGTGGACACCCACTGTGGAGATCCAAAGCTACCTCTGGCTCTGATATAGGACGTGGTTTCCATATCTCTACCCAGCATACTAAGAGGGACAATCCATGTGGACTGGTAAATATTTGCTTAAAAGCCTTATTGTCTCATAAATATTCACATGCAGTTGTGAGCCTCATAGCCAGCCCGGGCACCAGGAGAAGGTAAGGTAGCACCTGCTACATTTTCATAGCACATAGTGCTGCCTCCCAATAAAGGTACAGTGGGCATTGGGAGGGTGGAACCTCTTTTGGGGGGACATGGCATTTTTTTCCACCGTGATTGGAACAACCTAAAACCTTTTGTGCAGTTTCTCTTGCAGGTATTTGTCCAGTTATCTGGATTAAAGCGTGCCTATGTTGGATTTTTCAATGGTTGGGCACCAGGAAAAGGTAAGGTAGCACCTGCTACATTTGCATAGTACATGGGCCTACTCCCAAAAAGAGGTACAGTCGGAATTGGGAGGAAGGAACCTCTTCTTGGGGGCACGGCATGTTTTTCCATCTTGTCTGGAACACCTTAATACGTTTTGTGCAGTTTCTCTTGCAGGTACGGGCCAAGTTAACTGGATTCAAGCGCTTCGTATTTAGATTTTGCATAGGTTGTACAACAGGAAAAGGTAAGGTAGCACCTGCTACACTTGCATAGTAAATAGCCCTGCCCCAAAAAAGAGGTACAGTGGTAATTGGGAGGGAGAAACCTCTTCTTGGGGGCAGTGCATTTTTTTCCATCTTGTCTGGAACACCTTAAATCCTTTTGTGAAGTTTCTCTTACAGGTAAGGGTCCTGTTAACTAGATTAGAGCATGCCGTGTTTGTATTCTGCATAGATTGTACACCAGGAAAAGGTAAGGCAGCACTTGCTACACTTGCATATTACATAGCCCTGCCCCCAAAAAGAGGTACAGTGGAATTGGGAGAGTGGAACATCTTTTGGGGGTCATGGCATTTTTTTCCACCATGATTAGAACACCCTAAAACCTTTTGTTCAGTTTCTCTCGCAGGTATTTGTCCAGTTTTCTGGATTAAAGCATTCCGGTGTTGGATTTTGCAATGGTTGGGCGCCAGGAAAAGGTAAGGTAGCACCTGCTACACTTGCAAAGTACATGGCCCTACCCCCAAAAAAAGGTACAGTGGGAATTGGGAGGGAGGAACCTCTTCTTGTGGGCAAATCATTTATTTCCATTATGTCTGGAATACCTTAAAATATTTTGTGCAGTTTCTACGGTACGGGCCCAGTGAACTGCATTAGAGCTCATCGCATTTAGGTTCTCTTTTTGTTTTTTTCCATTTGTATCTCAGCTCATATTCACATGCAGAAGTAATACTATTATACTGTGTACGCCCATTGATTTTTAGGGTACTTGTTTCCTAGACCGGCGCCCATCGCGGGCATCGCATGTACATCGCATGCCAAAGCGTGGCGAGCACAGCGCGCCCCGCGAGGGGACGCGGAATACACGTTAAGTAATCCGTGTCCCCTCGCGGGGCTCGCTGCGCTCGCCACGCTTCGGGAGCGTGTTCCGCGTCCCCTCGCCGGGCTCGTAATGCTCGCCACGCTTTGGGCTCGGTGGCTCGCTGCACTCCCCACACTTTCTATTCTCAACTCCACACTGATGTGGATAGTGGGGGTATGAAAAGGTCGGAGGATGCGTACCGCCGCCCCTCGCGGGCTCGCTGCGCCCACCACGCTTCGGGTTGACGTTGATCGTGGGGTGGCGTTAACAATTGGGGGGGCCATTTCACACTTCAGGGTGGGTATTTGGGGTCTGTGGGCCATTTAACATTGTTCCCTATGTGAAATCGGGTCAATTGGGCCATTTAACATTGTTCCCTATAAAAAATCGCGGTAATCGTGTCGGTCGCAACGCATGCGATTTTTTGGGCTCATGCGATGCGACCGACGCAATTTTTTTCCTTGCGATGCCTAAGATCAAAATCGTGGGCGCCGTTCTAGGAAACAAGTACCAAGTTTAGCGCTGGACATTCGAGTGAAGTGACACTTTGTACACTTACAATCTACTCTGTTCTCTTAAGTATGATACAGTATATATAGTAATAGAACCCAAATCTGTTACCCTTGTTGGATTTGCTGCCCTGTCATGCAGCATATTATATGTATTGGTGTAAATAGCCTTTCCATGCATGGTATGGAGAAGCTTATTTTACAAGGACAGAGGCAGTATGGTATACAGTATGTACTGATGGCTTTTCCTATCTCTTAGCAACAGCCAAGATGAAGCACCAACCAATCAGCTTCAATCAACTCCTGTCAACCAATCAGCTCCTGTCAACCAACTGTCATTTCAGACATAGCCTGTGGACTGACAGTTGGGAGCTGCTTAGGCAGTATGTTATGTCTCTCCAAGATTAGATATCTCTGCCCCCAAGTTTGAGAACCTCAATGTTTATCTCAGCAGAAGAAGAATTGAACTAAGATTGACAAATACTGGAGTCAGATCGTGTATCATCATTACCATCCTCGCGGATTGAGAAGATGGCGCGGTTCTTGTAAAAGCCTGAAGCAAGCTAAGTAAGTCACATTACTTTTTTGACCTATGCAGACTATACACATTGGGGTAGATGTATGACGCAGTGATAAAGTGGAGAAGTGAGCCAGGGGAGAAGTTGCCTATGGCAACCAATTAGCTGCTCAGTATAATTTTATAGCATGTTATGTCAATGCTGATTGGTTGCCATGGGCAACTTCTACACATGCTCACTTCTCCGCTCTTATCACTGCTTGATAGATCTGCTCCATTGTGAGTTGTGATAATGCTATATACCATTTATTATGTGCTGTAAAATTATGTTGAATTTGTTGTGCATATTGGGCCTAATTCAGCTTGAGTTGTAGTTTTGCGATTACTTGTGGCACCCGGCAAAGGGCAAGGCTGGTCAGCATGCTGGGTTGCCTCCGTGCGATATAATTGCTACACTTTATGATTGCATTGCTAGTATGAGAGTGCTTAGCTAGACAGTGAAGCGTTTGCATGGTAAGGGTAGCTTCCTGGCTGCGCGGTCTACCTGGGAAGCCAGTCGCCAGGCTGCCATGTTTCAAGTCACAAAGGCTGTTTGTGATATCCTGCAGCCGCAGAGGTCCATCCCAGAAATGGTCCGTAAACACCACTTCATGGCTTGCACATGCGCGCACCCACAGTTTAGCAAATATCTCTAAATAGCGATTTTTGATAATCTACAATTGAACATGAATAAGGCCCATTATACATTGAAGACCAAAATGTATTGCCTTGGACCCAGCTAGGCCTAAATGTCTTGTCCTTGCTTACAGTGTAAGTTTTATTTGTGTGTGTTTATTTCAAGGTTGCTGACATTAATTATATTCTTATCTCTATGTTCCCAGTATGTTGCATGGGGAGATATACCATATTTGGAGGACAGAGGAGAAGTTGCCCATAGGAACCAATCAGCTTCCAAGTGTCATTTTGCAGGCTGTGCTGTAAAAAATGCCAGAAGCTGATTGGGTACTATGAACAATTTCTCCACTTTCTCACCAGAATTGATCATTCTTCCTCTATTGGTTTTCCCATTTGTAAGCAATGTGCCACTGGCGTACGGGTAGGCCTTGCTCTGTGCTGGGCGGCACCTGCAGCATACCACCATTGGTTGTATATTTGCAAATTAGGCCCTATGTGCTCTAATTTTCTGCACTGTAAAAATGGCCTATTTTGCCCAATAAAACTATCGGGATGTCTAATTACAACCAGTTTTCAGAGTCCAGTTTCTCTTGCAGGTTTGGGTCCTGTTAACTAGATTAGAGCATGCCTTGTTTGTATTCTGCATAGATTGTACACCAGGAAAAGGTAAGGCAGCACCTGCTACACTTGCATATTACATAGCCCTGCCCCCAAAAAGAGGTACAGTGGAATTGGGAGGGTGGAACCTCTTCTTTAGGGCAAGGCATGATTTTTCCATCATGTCTGGAACACCTTAAATCCGTTTGTGCAGTTTCTCTTGCAGGTATGGGTCCTGTTAACTAGATTAGAGCGTGCCGTGTTTGTATGTTGCAATGGTTAGGCACCAGGAGAAGGTAAGGTAGCACCTGCTACACTTGCATATTACATAGCCCTGCCAACAAACATAGGTAAAGTAAGCATTGGGAGGGTGGAATCTCTTTTGGGGGGCATGGCATTTTTTTCCACCATGATTAGAACACCCTAAAACCGATTGTGCAGATTCTCTTGCAGGTATTTGTCCAGTTATATAGATTGAAGCGTTCCTATGTTGGATTTTGCAATGGTTGGGCGCCAGGAAAAGGTAAGGTAGCACCTGCTTCACTTGCATAGTACATGGCCCTACCCCCCCAAAAAAGTACAGTGGGAATTGGGAGGGAGGAACCTTTTCTTGGGGGCAGAGCATTTTTTTCCATCTTTTCTGGAATACCTTAAAACATTTTGTGCAGTTTCTCCTGCAGGTACGGGCCCAGTGAACTGGATTAGAGCTCATCGCATTTAGGTTTTGCATAGGTTGTACACCCGGAAAAGGTAAGGTAGACCCTTCTACACTTGCATAGTACATAGCCCTGCCCCAAAAAGAGGTACAGTGGGAATTGGGAGGGCGGAACCTCTTCTTGAGGGCAAGGCATGATTTTTCCATCATGTCTGGAACACCTTAAATCCTTTTGTGTAGTTTCTCTTGCAGGTAAGGGTCCTGTGAACTAGATTAGAGCGTGTCGTGTTTGTTAGGAACCGGGAAAAGGTAAGGTAGCACCTGCTACACTTTCATAGCACATAACCCTGCCACCAAAAAGAGGTAAAGTAAGCATTGGGAGGGTGGAATCTCATTTGAGGGACATGGCATTTTTTTCCCACCATGATTAGAACACCCTAAAACCCATTGTGCAGATTCTCTTGCAGGTTCCAGTTATCTAGACTAAAGCGTGCCTATGTTGGATTTTGCAATAGTTGGGCGCCAGGAAAAGGTAAGGTAGCACCTGCTACACTTTCATAGCACATAGCCCTGCCCCCCCCCCTTCCTAAAAAAAAAGGTGCAGTGGGCATTGGGAGGGTAGAACCTCTTTTGGGGGTCATGGCATTTTTTTCCACCATGATTAGAACATCCTAAAACCTTTTGTGCAGTTTCTCTTGCAGGTATTTGTCCAGTTATCTGGATTAAAGCGTGCCTATGTTGGATTTTGCAATGGTTGGGCGCCAGGAAAAGGTAAGGTAGCACCTGCTACACTTGCATAGTACATAGCCCTGCCCCAAAAAGAGGTATAGTGGGAATTGGGAGGGCGGAACCTCTTCTTGAGGGCAAGGCATGATTTTACCATCATGTCTGGAACACCTTAAATCCTTTTGTGCCGTTTCTCTTGCAGGTAAGGGTCTTGTGAACTAGATTAGAGCGTGCCGTGTTTGTAATCTCCAATGGTTAGGAACCGGGAAAAGGTAAGGTAGCACCTGCTACACTTGCATGTTACATCGCCCTGCCACCAAAAAGAGGTAAATTAAGCATTGGGAGGGTGGAATCTCTTTTGGGGGGCATGGCATTTGTTCCCACCATGATTAGAACACCCTAGAACCTTTTGTGCAGTTTATCTTGCAGGTATTTATCCAGTTATCTAGATTAAAGCGTGCCTATGTTGGATTTTGCAATAGTTGGGCGCCAGGAGAAGGTAAGGTAGCACCTGCTACATTTTCATAGCACATAGTGCTGCCTCCCAATAAAGGTACAGTGGGCATTGGGAGGGTAGAACCTCTTTTGGGGGTCATGGCATTTTTTTCCACCATGATTAAAACATCCTAAAACCTTTTGTGCCGTTTCTCTTGCAGGTATTTGTCCAGTTATCTGGATTAAAGCGTGCCTATGTTGGATTTTGCAATGGTTGGGCACCAGGAAAAGGTAAGGTAGCACCTGCTACATTTGCATAGTACATGGACCTACTCCCAAAAAGAGGTACAGTGGGAATTGGGAGGGAGGAACCTCTTCTTGGGGGCACGGCATGTTTTGCCATCTTGTCTGGAACACCTTAATACGTTTTGTGCAGTTTCTCTTGCAGGTACGGGCCCAGTGAACTGCATTAGAGCGTGCCGTGTTTGTATTCTCCAATGGTTAGGCACCAGGAAAAGGTAAAGTAGCACCTGCTACTCTTGCATAGTACATAGCCCTGCCCCAAAAAGAGGTACAGTGGGAATTGGGATGGAGGAACCTCTTCTTGGGGGCAGTGCTTTTTTTCCATTTTGTCTGGAACACCTTAAATCCTTTTGTGCAGTTTCTCTTGCAGGTAAGGGTCCTGTGAACTGGATTAGAGCGAGCCGGGTTTCGATTTTGCAATGGTATGGCACCAGGAGAAGGTAAGGTAGCACCTGCTACATTTTCATAGCACATAGTGCTGCCTCCCAATAAAGGTACAGTGGGCATTGGGAGGGTGGAACCTCTTTTGAGGGGTCATGGCATTTTTTTCCACCGTGATTGGAACAACCTAAAACCTTTTGTGCAGTTTCTCTTGCAGGCATTTGTCCAGTTATCTGGATTAAAGCGTGCCTATGTTGGATTTTTCAATGGTTGGGCACCAGGAAAAGGTAAGGTAGCACCTGCTACATTTGCATAGTACATGGGCCTACTCCCAAAAAGAGGTACAGTCGGAATTGGGAGGAAGGAACCTCTTCTTGGGGGCACGGCATGTTTTTCCATCTTGTCTGGAACACCTTAATACGTTTTGTGCAGTTTCTCTTGCAGGTACGGGCCAAGTTAACTGGATTCAAGCGCTTCGTATTTAGATTTTGCATAGGTTGTACAACAGGAAAAGGTAAGGTAGCACCTGCTACACTTGCATAGTAAATAGCCCTGCCCCAAAAAAAGAGGTACAGTGGGAATTGGGAGGGAGAAACCTCTTCTTGGGGGCAGTGCATTTTTTTCCATCTTGTCTGGAACACCTTAAATCCTTTTGTGAAGTTTCTCTTGCAGGTAAGGGTCCTGTTAACTAGATTAGAGCATGCCTTGTTTGTATTCTGCATAGATTGTACACCAGGAAAAGGTAAGGCAGCACCTGCTACACTTGCATATTACATAGCCCTGCCCCCAAAAAGAGGTACAGTGGAATTGGGAGGGTGGAACCTCTTCTTGAGGGCAAGGCATGATTTTTCCATCATGTCTGGAACACCTTAAATCCGTTTGTGCAGTTTCTCTTGCAGGTATGGGTCCTGTTAACTAGATTAGAGCGTGCCGTGTTTGTATGTTGCAATGGTTAGGCACCAGGAGAAGGTAAGGTAGCACCTGCTACACTTGCATATTACATAGCCCTGCCACCAAACATAGGTAAAGTAAGCATTGGGAGGGTGGAATCTCTTTTGGGGGGCATGGCATTTTTTTCCACCATGATTAGAACACCCTAAAACCGATTGTGCAGATTCTCTTGCAGGTATTTGTCCAGGTATATAGATTGAAGCGTTCCTATGTTGGATTTTGCAATGGTTGGGCGCCAGGAAAAGGTAAGGTAGCACCTGCTTCACTTGCATAGTACATGGCCCTACCCCCCAAAAAAAGTACAGTGGGAATTGGGAGGGAGGAACCTTTTCTTGGGGGCAGAGCATTTTTTTCCATCTTTTCTGGAATACCTTAAAACATTTTGTGCAGTTTCTCCTGCAGGTACGGGCCCAGTGAACTGGATTAGAGCTCATCGCATTTAGGTTTTGCATAGGTTGTACACCCGGAAAAGGTAAGGTAGACCCTTCTACACTTGCATAGTACATAGCCCTGCCCCAAAAAGAGGTACAGTGGGAATTGGGAGGGCGGAACCTCTTCTTGAGGGCAAGGCATGATTTTTCCATCATGTCTGGAACACCTTAAATCCTTTTGTGTAGTTTCTCTTGCAGGTAAGGGTCCTGTGAACTAGATTAGAGCGTGTCGTGTTTGTTAGGAACCGGGAAAAGGTAAGGTAGCACCTGCTACACTTTCATAGCACATAACCCTGCCACCAAAAAGAGGTAAAGTAAGCATTGGGAGGGTGGAATCTCATTTGAGGGACATGGCATTTTTTCCCACCATGATTAGAACACCCTAAAACCCATTGTGCAGATTCTCTTGCAGGTTCCAGTTATCTAGACTAAAGCGTGCCTATGTTGGATTTTGCAATAGTTGGGCGCCAGGAAAAGGTAAGGTAGCACCTGCTACACTTTCATAGCACATAGCCCTGCCCCCCCCCCTTCCTAAAAAAAAAAGTGCAGTGGGCATTGGGAGGGTAGAACCTCTTTTGGGGGTCATGGCATTTTTTTCCACCATGATTAGAACATCCTAAAACCTTTTGTGCAGTTTCTCTTGCAGGTATTTGTCCAGTTATCTGGATTAAAGCGTGCCTATGTTGGATTTTGCAATGGTTGGGCGCCAGGAAAAGGTAAGGTAGCACCTGCTACACTTGCATAGTACATAGCCCTGCCCCAAAAAGAGGTATAGTGGGAATTGGGAGGGCGGAACCTCTTCTTGAGGGCAAGGCATGATTTTACCATCATGTCTGGAACACCTTAAATCCTTTTGTGCCGTTTCTCTTGCAGGTAAGGGTCTTGTGAACTAGATTAGAGCGTGCCGTGTTTGTAATCTCCAATGGTTAGGAACCGGGAAAAGGTAAGGTAGCACCTGCTACACTTGCATGTTACATCGCCCTGCCACCAAAAAGAGGTAAATTAAGCATTGGGAGGGTGGAATCTCTTTTGGGGGGCATGGCATTTGTTCCCACCATGATTAGAACACCCTAGAACCTTTTGTGCAGTTTATCTTGCAGGTATTTATCCAGTTATCTAGATTAAAGCGTGCCTATGTTGGATTTTGCAATAGTTGGGCGCCAGGAGAAGGTAAGGTAGCACCTGCTACATTTTCATAGCACATAGTGCTGCCTCCCAATAAAGGTACAGTGGGCATTGGGAGGGTAGAACCTCTTTTGGGGGTCATGGCATTTTTTTCCACCATGATTAAAACATCCTAAAACCTTTTGTGCCGTTTCTCTTGCAGGTATTTGTCCAGTTATCTGGATTAAAGCGTGCCTATGTTGGATTTTGCAATGGTTGGGCGCCAGGAAAAGGTAAGGTAGCACCTGCTTCACTTGCATAGTACATGGCCCTACCCCCCAAAAAAAGTACAGTGGGAATTGGGAGGGAGGAACCTTTTCTTGGGGGCAGAGCATTTTTTTCCATCTTTTCTGGAATACCTTAAAACATTTTGTGCAGTTTCTCCTGCAGGTACGGGCCCAGTGAACTGGATTAGAGCTCATCGCATTTAGGTTTTGCATAGGTTGTACACCCGGAAAAGGTAAGGTAGACCCTTCTACACTTGCATAGTACATAGCCCTGCCCCAAAAAGAGGTACAGTGGGAATTGGGAGGGCGGAACCTCTTCTTGAGGGCAAGGCATGATTTTTCCATCATGTCTGGAACACCTTAAATCCTTTTGTGTAGTTTCTCTTGCAGGTAAGGGTCCTGTGAACTAGATTAGAACGTGTCGTGTTTGTTAGGAACCGGGAAAAGGTAAGGTAGCACCTGCTACACTTTCATAGCACATAACCCTGCCACCAAAAAGAGGTAAAGTAAGCATTGGGAGGGTGGAATCTCATTTGAGGGACATGGCATTTTTTCCCACCATGATTAGAACACCCTAAAACCCATTGTGCAGATTCTCTTGCAGGTTCCAGTTATCTAGACTAAAGCGTGCCTATGTTGGATTTTGCAATAGTTGGGCGCCAGGAAAAGGTAAGGTAGCACCTGCTACACTTTCATAGCACATAGCCCTGCCCCCCCCCCCTTTCTAAAAAAAAAAAGTGCAGTGGGCATTGGGAGGGTAGAACCTCTTTTGGGGGTCATGGCATTTTTTTCCACCATGATTAGAACATCCTAAAACCTTTTGTGCAGTTTCTCTTGCAGGTATTTGTCCAGTTATCTGGATTAAAGCGTGCCTATGTTGGATTTTGCAATGGTTGGGCGCCAGGAAAAGGTAAGGTAGCACCTGCTACACTTGCATAGTACATAGCCCTGCCCCAAAAAGAGGTATAGTGGGAATTGGGAGGGCGGAACCTCTTCTTGAGGGCAAGGCATGATTTTACCATCATGTCTGGAACACCTTAAATCCTTTTGTGCCGTTTCTCTTGCAGGTAAGGGTCTTGTGAACTAGATTAGAGCGTGCCGTGTTTGTAATCTCCAATGGTTAGGAACCGGGAAAAGGTAAGGTAGCACCTGCTACACTTGCATGTTACATCGCCCTGCCACCAAAAAGAGGTAAATTAAGCATTGGGAGGGTGGAATCTCTTTTGGGGGGCATGGCATTTGTTCCCACCATGATTAGAACACCCTAGAACCTTTTGTGCAGTTTATCTTGCAGGTATTTATCCAGTTATCTAGATTAAAGCGTGCCTATGTTGGATTTTGCAATAGTTGGGCGCCAGGAGAAGGTAAGGTAGCACCTGCTACATTTTCATAGCACATAGTGCTGCCTCCCAATAAAGGTACAGTGGGCATTGGGAGGGTAGAACCTCTTTTGGGGGTCATGGCATTTTTTTCCACCATGATTAAAACATCCTAAAACCTTTTGTGCCGTTTCTCTTGCAGGTATTTGTCCAGTTATCTGGATTAAAGCGTGCCTATGTTGGATTTTGCAATGGTTGGGCACCAGGAAAAGGTAAGGTAGCACCTGCTACATTTGCATAGTACATGAACCTACTCCCAAAAAGAGGTACAGTGGGAATTGGGAGGGAGGAACCTCTTCTTGGGGGCACGGCATGTTTTGCCATCTTGTCTGGAACACCTTAATACGTTTTGTGCAGTTTCTCTTGCAGGTACGGGCCCAGTGAACTGCATTAGAGCGTGCCGTGTTTGTATTCTCCAATGGTTAGGCACCAGGAAAAGGTAAAGTAGCACCTGCTACACTTGCATAGTACATAGCCCTGCCCCAAAAAGAGGTACAGTGGGAATTGGGATGGAGGAACCTCTTCTTGGGGGCAGTGCTTTTTTTCCATTTTGTCTGGAACACCTTAAATCCTTTTGTGCAGTTTCTCTTGCAGGTAAGGGTCCTGTGAACTGGATTAGAGCGAGCCGGGTTTCGATTTTGCAATGGTATGGCACCAGGAGAAGGTAAGGTAGCACCTGCTACATTTTCATAGCACATAGTGCTGCCTCCCAATAAAGGTACAGTGGGCATTGGGAGGGTGGAACCTCTTTTGAGGGGTCATGGCATTTTTTTCCACCGTGATTGGAACAACCTAAAACCTTTTGTGCAGTTTCTCTTGCAGGTATTTGTCCAGTTATCTGGATTAAAGCGTGCCTATGTTGGATTTTTCAATGGTTGGGCACCAGGAAAAGGTAAGGTAGCACCTGCTACATTTGCATAGTACATGGGCCTACTCCCAAAAAGAGGTACAGTCGGAATTGGGAGGAAGGAACCTCTTCTTGGGGGCACGGCATGTTTTTCCATCTTGTCTGGAACACCTTAATACGTTTTGTGCAGTTTCTCTTGCAGGTACGGGCCAAGTTAACTGGATTCAAGCGCTTCGTATTTAGATTTTGCATAGGTTGTACAACAGGAAAAGGTAAGGTAGCACCTGCTACATTTTCATAGCACATAGTGCTGCCTCCCAATAAAGGTACAGTGGGCATTGGGAGGGTAGAACCTCTTTTGGGGGTCATGGCATTTTTTTCCACCATGATTAGAACATCCTAAAACCTTTTGTGCCGTTTCTCTTGCAGGTATTTGTCCAGTTATCTGGATTAAAGCGTGCCTATGTTGGATTTTGCAATGGTTGGGCACCAGGAAAAGGTAAGGTAGCACCTGCTACATTTGCATAGTACATGGACCTACTCCCAAAAAGAGGTACAGTGGGAATTGGGAGGGAGGAACCTCTTCTTGGGGGCACGGAATGTTTTGCCATCTTGTCTGGAACACCTTAATACGTTTTGTGCAGTTTCTCTTGCAGGTACAGGCCAAGTTAACTGGATTCAAGCGCTTCGTATTTAGATTTTGCATAGGTTGTACAACAGGAAAAGGTAAGGTAGCACCTGCTTCACTTGCATAGTAAATAGCCCTGCCCCAAAAAAGAGGTACAGTGGGAATTGGGAGGGAGAAACCTCTTCTTGGGGGCAGTGCATTTTTTTCCATCTTGTCTGGAACACCTTAAATCCTTTTGTGAAGTTTCTCTTGCAGGTAAGGGTCCTGTTAACTAGATTAGAGCATGCCTTGTTTGTATTCTGCATAGATTGTACACCAGGAAAAGGTAAGGCAGCACTTGCTACACTTGCATATTACATAGCCCTGCCCCCAAAAAGAGGTACAGTGGAATTGGGAGGGTGGAACCTCTTCTTGGGGGCAAGGCATGATTTTTCCATCATGTCTGGAACACCTTAAATCCGTTTGTGCAGTTTCTCTTGCAGGTACGGGTCCTGTTAACTAGATTAGAGCGTGCCGTGTTTTTATGTTGCAATGGTTAGGCACCAGGAGAAGGTAAGGTAGCACCTGCTACACTTGCATATTACATAGCCCTGCCACCAAACATAGGTAAAGTAAGCATTGGGAGGGTGGAATCTCTTTTGGGGGGCATGGATTTTGCAATAGTTGGGCGCCAGGAAAAGGTAAGGTAGCACCTGCTACACTTTCATAGCACATAGCCCTGCCCCCCCCCCCCCCCCCTAAAAAAAAAGGTGCAGTGGGCATTGGGAGGGTAGAACCTCTTCTTTTGGGGGTCATGGCATTTTTTTCCACAATGATTAGAACATCCTAAAACCTTTTGTGCAGTTTCTCTTGCAGGTATTTGTCCAGTTATCTGGATTAAAGCGTGCCTATGTTGGATTTTGCAATGGTTGGGCGCCAGGAAAAGGTAAGGTAGCACCTGCTACACTTGCATAGTACATAGCCCTGCCCCAAAAAGAGGTATAGTGGGAATTGGGAGGGCGGAACCTCTTCTTGAGGGCAATGCATGATTTTACCATCATGTTTGGAACACCTTAAATCCTTTTGTGCCGTTTCTCTTGCTGGTAAGGGTCTTGTGAACTTGATTAGAGCGTGCCGTGTTTGTAATCTCCAATGGTTAGGAACCGGGAAAAGGTAAGGTAGCACCTGCTACACTTGCATGTTACATCGCCCTGCCACCAAAAAGAGGTAAATTAAGCATTGGGAGGGTGGAATCTCTTTTGGGGGGCATGGCATTTGTTCCCACCATGATTAGATTACCCTAGAACCTTTTGTGCAGTTTATCTTGCAGGTATTTATCCAGTTATCTAGATTAAAGCGTGCCTATGTTGGATTTTGCAATAGTTGGGCGCCAGGAGAAGGTAAGGTAGCACCTGCTACATTTTCATAGCACATAGTGCTGCCTCCCAATAAAGGTACAGTGGGCATTGGGAGGGTAGAACCTCTTTTGGGGGTCATGGCATTTTTTTCCACCATGATTAGAACATCCTAAAACCTTTTGTGCCGTTTCTCTTGCAGGTATTTGTCCAGTTATCTGGATTAAAGCGTGCCTATGTTGGATTTTGCAATGGTTGGGCACCAGGAAAAGGTAAGGTAGCACCTGCTACATTTGCATAGTACATGGGCCTACTCCCAAAAAGAGGTACAGTGGGAATTGGGAGGGAGGAACCTCTTCTTGGGGGCACGGCATGTTTTGCCATCTTGTCTGGAACACCTTAATACGTTTTGTGCAGTTTCTCTTGCAGGTACGGGCCCAGTGAACTGCATTAGAGCGTGCCGTGTTTGTATTCTCCAATGGTTAGGCACCAGGAAAAGGTAAGGTAGCACCTGCTACACTTGCATAATACATAGCCCTGCCCCAAAAAGAGGTACAGTGGGAATTGGGATGGAGGAACCTCTTCTTGGGGGCAGTGCTTTTTTTCCATTTTGTCTGGAACACCTTAAATCCTTTTGTGCAGTTTCTCTTGCAAGTAAGGGTCCTGTGAACTGGATTAGAGCGAGCCGGGTTTCGATTTTGCAATGGTATGGCACCAGGAGAAGGTAAGGTAGCACCTGCTACATTTTCATAGCACATAGTGCTGCCTCCCAATAAAGGTACAGTGGGCATTGGGAGGGTGGAACCTCTTTTGAGGGGTCATGGCATTTTTTTCCACCGTGATTGGAACAACCTAAAACCTTTTGTGCAGTTTCTCTTGCAGGTATTTGTCCAGTTATCTGGATTAAAGCGTGCCTATGTTGGATTTTTCAATGGTTGGGCACCAGGAAAAGGTAAGGTAGCACCTGCTACATTTGCATAGTACATGGGCCTACTCCTAAAAAGAGGTACAGTCGGAATTGGGAGGAAGAAACCTCTTCTTGGGGGCACGGCATGTTTTTCCATCTTGTCTGGAACACCTTAATACGTTTTGTGCAGTTTCTCTTGCAGGTACGGGCCAAGTTAACTGGATTCAAGCGCTTCGTATTTAGATTTTGCATAGGTTGTACAACAGGAAAAGGTAAGGTAGCACCTGCTTCACTTGCATAGTAAATAGCCCTGCCCCAAAAAAGAGGTACAGTGGGAATTGGGAGGGAGAAACCTCTTCTTGGGGGCAGTGCATTTTTTTCCATCTTGTCTGGAACACCTTAAATCCTTTTGTGAAGTTTCTCTTGCAGGTAAGGGTCCTGTTAACTAGATTAGAGCATGCCTTGTTTGTATTCTGCATAGATTGTACACCAGGAAAAGGTAAGGCAGCACTTGCTACACTTGCATATTACATAGCCCTGCCCCCAAAAAGAGGTACAGTGGAATTGGGAGGGTGGAACCTCTTCTTGAGGGCAAGGCATGATTTTTCCATCATGTCTGGAACACCTTAAATCCGTTTGTGCAGTTTCTCTTGCAGGTACGGGTCCTGTTAACTAGATTAGAGCGTGCCGTGTTTTTATGTTGCAATGGTTAGGCACCAGGAGAAGGTAAGGTAGCACCTGCTACACTTGCATATTACATAGCCCTGCCACCAAACATAGGTAAAGTAAGCATTGGGAGGGTGGAATCTCTTTTGGGGGGCATGGCATTTTTTTCCACCATGATTAGAACACCCTAAAACCGATTGTGCAGATTCTCTTGCAGGTATTTGTCCAGTTATATAGATTAAATCGTTCCTATGTTGGATTTTGCAATGGTTGGGCGCCAGGAAAAGGTAAGGTAGCACCTGCTACACTTGCATAGTACATGGCCCTACCCCCCAAAAAAAGTACAGTGGGAATTGGGAGGGAGGAACCTTTTCTTGGGGGCAGAGAATTTTTTTCCATTTTTTCTGGAATACCTTAAAACATTTTGTGCAGTTTCTCCTGCAGGTACGGGCCCAGTGAACTGGATTAGAGCTCATCGCATTTAGGTTTTGCATAGGTTGTACACCCGGAAAAGGTAAGGTAGCACCTTCTACACTTGCATAGTACATAGCCCTGCCCCATTTGGTAGCACCTACTACATTTGCATAGTACATGGGCCTACTCCCAAAAAGAGGTACAGTGGGAATTGGGAAGGAGGAACCTCTTCTTGGGAGCACGGCATGTTTTGCCATCTTGTCTGGAACACCTTAATACTGTGGTCTCCAACCTTTTTTGGGTCATTGGCTCCACTATGCCCGTCTTCACATGGGCATAATAAATTAGTCATTGCTGCTGGTGCGTTCGGAGCTCAGCTCCATCATCACCCTGCTGGCAATTGGAGTCCGTCCGTTCTTCCCCCCACAGCCCCACACCATGCTAGAAGTCATATTTGACTTCTAGCCTATGACTGGGAACACAGAGCTGCGTTGCTGCAGCGTTACCCGGAAGTGCCGGGAGCGCTTAGCGCGGTGCTCCCTGTCAGACACTAGAGGTCAAATATGACTTCTACCGCCTGCTGTCTCCTCTGGTGCCCGTAACAAGGAGGACTACAGCGGGGCAAGGCGGCGGCTATAGCGCCGCAAGCCAGCGGCAACAGCGGGCGGGCGGACCGGGCAGGCAGCAGTGGTCGAGCCACCCGTTTCGCTCAGGCGAGCTACCGGTAGCTCGCGAGCGACGGGTTGGCGACCACTGCCTTAATACGTTTTGTGCAGTTTCTCTTGCAGGTACGGGCCCAGTGAACTGCATTAGAGCTTATCACATTTAGGTTTGCATAGGTTGTACACCCGAACAATGTAAGGTAGCACCTGCTACACTTGCATAGTACATAGCCCTGCCCGAAAAAGAGGTACAGTGGAAATTAGGAGGGCGTAACCTCTTCTTGAGGGCAAGGCATGATTTTTCCATCATGTCTGGAACACCTTAAATCCTTTTGTGCCGTTTCTCTTGCAGTTAAGGGTCCTGTGCAGGGCCGGTGCAAGCCCTGTTAGCGCCCAAGGCGACCCCCCCGCACGCCCGCCCCCCTCTCTCCCCAACGGGGGTGCGGGCGCTGTCCACCGGGGGGGGGGGGCAGCGGATTGCCTCCATAGTAGCTCCACAGCCGGGCTGCGGGGGGGGGGGGGGGGAGGAGGTGTGTGGCCGCTACAGGGGAGAGGGGACTGCAGAGGGGTGGTGTCAGGCAGGCGGAGTGCTGACTAGGTGGTGGGAGCTGGGGGCCGCCGTCCACCGCTGGCCTGGCTGCGGACGACCAGGCAGAGGCAGCAAGTTTTACACGGGGTGCTCCGGCGTGTGTGTGTGGGGGGGGGGAGCACTCACCCGCCTGGCAGATTGATGCTGCAGCTTCTCCTTCCTCCGGCGGCTCTCCAGTCTCCTCTGCGGTAGCTTTCCTGCTGCTGGCCTGCAGCTCACTACCTCCCTCCAGTGGCCTAAACCTGCCTAGTGGTGGCGCCGGCCCTGATTGTGTCATTTCTGTTCTTGTCATTTGCTACAGATATGCCGGAGCGACTGGATGCTGTGCAGGCTGTTCTGTGGGACAAGGAAATAGGAGTCTAGTTGGACTTTAATATAGAGGATCATAGCCACAATCCAAACTTCTACTCCACCAACTTGGCTCCACTTTGGGCCTCATGTTACTCTGGCACGAGGCTGTGGACAAAGCAGTCTCCTACTTAGAGGTAATTAATTATCTTGTATTATATTATTTTTTTATTTGTTCCTAATTGTATTACATACTCCAGGCTTGCCTACCCTCCTGGAATTGCCCTGAGGCTCCCGAAAATCGGGTCCCCCGGGAAGGTGGGCAATCCTCCCGCATTGGCCAGGCAGCCCCCGCACCCCCTTCCCTGCAGCACAAAATTACCTTTTTTTGCGGGTCCGCGAATTACGTTGTTTGACTGTCGTGGGGGTGGGGCTTGATGACGTCTGCCTGTCCCGCCCCCCTGACTTGCTGCTGTCAGCAAGTATGACATACTCCTATGGTATTGATTCCATCTGTTAATATCGAAATTCGTGCAGACCCTAGTGCGGGATCAAAACCTAAACACTTGCCAATACTGAGAGAGCGGTCCAATCAGGAACTAAAGGTGCGCAATGTATCCCAGAATTCCAATGGCAGGACAGGTTCCTGCCACTGGAAAAGTTTATTTACAAACGCATTATTACTGGTTACTACTGAAGTAATATGTAAGAATATATATAATGTAATATAACGTATGAAGTAGCTTTTATGAACTTGGCAGAGTATATATAATGGGGTATATTGGTTTGCAAATCCACTGTACTGGTTTCTCATTTCCCTACAGTATTTGGCATGATGTTACATTACCTATTTGCTTTCTCAATGCCAAAACGTAAAAAAAAACTTTTTGAAAAATAAAACTGATTTCAAATCTTACTTATATTGTCTGTATTATTTATAAATAGTGATAAAGATTTTCATAAAATAGTTTTTTAACACTGCGCTCTGCCTTTGTGGTGTCCTATCCTGAACTCAGGTGCTGCTTTTCCTTAAGGCAGGGGTTCCCAATCTTTTTTTAATCACGGCACCCTAGAGTATAAGAATTTTTTTCGCGGCACCCCTAGGCCAAATTTATTTTAATTAGATTGGATTTATATGCTATTCTTAGGGTCAGTTATGTGGAAAAGGGCAGGAATTGCTTCTGTTTGTACACATTTTATGATTGGCAGCCACCAGCACTGGTTTTGCTTATAAATAATTAACCATTCATAATTTTAGTTGGTCCTGGACTACCAACCCAGGGCACCCCTGCATGTGTCCCGAGGCACCCCAGGGAGCTACGGCGCACAGTTTGGGAACCACTGCCTTAAGGGTATCCCTGTCCCTTATTGCTTATAGTGGAGAAAGTTTGGAGATGGGAAAAGCGCTATCCTGATGGTGTTGAAAAGGGTTAATTGTTGTGGGTGTAAAAAAGAGGAAGAATGGGTCAAGTACTGTAAAGGTAAAAATAAGGTATTTATTGATAGATATTAAATAATAAATAGTAAAGATACTATGTGTGAGCCAGACTCTGTATGACCGGGGGGGGGGGGGGAGTTTTGCTGCGGGGAATATTGGTCGGCAGTTCTGGGTGGTGTTGCAGCCTTGTTACCCTAGGGGTAATGTGTACCCTTGATGGGTGTAAATGGTGTTTCTATACACCTACTCGGGGTCCCCAGTATGATGGGAATTTTCCTACACAAGTGTCGCCAGGGGAGAGTTCCCAATGGGTTTTCAGTTAGTCTGTCCTAGACTACTTTAGCTACTGTGGGTCCTGAGCCCAGGACCTACAGCCTCTCCTGACGACAGGGGCGGATTGGAAATTAAAACCAGCCCGGGAAATATTTTGAAGCAGCCCTGACAGGGGGGGGGGGGGGGTGTGATGTTGTTGCGCGCCACAGGCGCGCCAGATTTTTGGGGGGCGTGGCCTATCCCAACGAGGCCACGCCTGATTTTTGCCGCTGAGATAAAAAAACATTATGCAACGGAATGAGAGACACAGGGTGAGAGGGGGTTGGTGCAGGGTGAGAGGGGTTGGTAATGAAGGGTGAGAAGGGGGTGACGAGGGGTGAGAGTAGAGTGACAGGGTGGAAGAGGATGCAGGGAGGGAGGGGGGACGGAGGGTGGCGTACAATGCTGGGAGGGGAGATGCAGGGTGGCTGAGGACGAAGGGAGGGAAGACTTACACAGGGTGGCACAGGACGCAGAGTGTGAGGGGGGCATGGTGGCACAGGATGCAGGGTAGATGGAGGAATGCAGAGTGGCAGAGGATGCAGGGAGGGGAGTCAATAAGTGGTGGAGGATGCAGGGAGGGGAGACAGTGATGCCCATTATACATATGCCACACACCATGATGCTATTATACATATGCCACACACCATGATGCTATTATACATATGCCGCATACTGTGATGCCCAATATACATATGCCAAACACTGTGATGCTCATTATACATATGCCACACACCGTGATGTCCATTATACATATGTCACACACCGAGATGCCCAATATACATATGTCACACACCGTGATGCCCAACATACATATGTCACACACCGTGATGCCCAACATACATATGCCAAACACCGTGATGCTCATTATACATATGTCACACACCAAGATGCCCATTATACATATGCCACACCGTGATGCCCATTATACATATGCCACACACCGTGATGCCCATTATACATACGCCACACACCGTGATACCCATTATACATATGTCACACACTGTGATGCCCATTATACATATTCCACACACCGTGATGCCCAACATACATATGCCACACACCGTGATGCCCATTATACATATGCCACACACCGTGATGCCCATTATACATACGCCACACACCGTGATACCCATTATACATATGTCACACACCGTGATGCCCATTATACATATGTCACACACTGTGATGCCCAATATACATATGCCAAACACCGTGATGCTCATTATACATATGCCTCACACCGTGATGCCCATTATACATATGCCGCACACCGTGATGCCCATTATAAATTTGCCACACACCGTGATGCCCATTATACATTTGCCACACACCGTGATGCCCATTATACATACGCCACACACCGTGATGCCCATTATACATATGCCACACACCTTGAAGCCCATTATACATATGCCACACACCTTGATGCCCATCATATCATGCCCATCCCCAGCGCACATTATATACCTGGCTGGCTAGCTGTAGAGGTGCTCCAGGCTCTGCCCATGCTTGGCTGGCTCTTCCTATGGCTGTGGCTGCCAGGCTGCTGCTCTGCTGCTGCTGCTATAGGGAGGAGGCTAGCAGAAGGATGGGCGGCGCTGCAGACTGCTGCTCAGTCTTTAATTCTGCTGCTTTACCAGCGCCGCCCCCTTCCTGTTTTTGATCCCCAGCACGCAACTTAGCAGCCGCACAGACACACTCAAAGGGGCCTTTGAGGCCGAAACGCTTGAAAAAGGCCTTTGAGGCCGAAACGCGTCGTCAACATAGGACAAGGACACCCACACAAGCATTCTCAGACTTTTTGTAACTTTTTAAACATTGTAATGGCAGATGTGTGCCCCCTTTGGCATGCATACCTTAAAGTCAATCAACTTAAACACTCTAATAGAAATAAAGACTCGGAGACGTAGGTTG
>NC_139217.1:252705183-252820183 GCF_055691185.1 Crinia signifera | reverse complement strand
CAGTAATTGGAACTTCTTAAAGTGTAAAGCTAACCACCCTTGTGCCAATTATGCCAACAGCTTAAAGGGTACAATAGAATATGTTTTAAGCTAGATAGGCACTAAAGGTGCGTACATAATAGAGGACATTAAAAAACTGTAGAAGATAAGGACGGCTTCTGATTGATAAATTGTTTACATTGCCCGGTGTTGATGCTCTATCACATGGGTCCTCAAACTGCGGCCCTCCAGATGTTGTGAAACTACAAATCCCAGCATACCTTGCCACAGTTTTAACACTCCCTTATAGCAAAACTGTGGCAAGGCATGCTGGGATTTGTAGTTTCACAACATTTGGAGGGCCACAGTTTGAGGACCTATGCTCTATCATGTCGCTGGTCGTTTGTCGCTTCTACTGCTCTTTTGAACATGTGGGAAGGTTTGTATGTATTAACAGCAGCATACTCCTGGATATGGCCACTAACTATATCTGTTGCAAGTTAGCCCACTGTGAACGCACTATGGGCCTTATTCTAGTTCACTCTTAGAGGCAATTTCCTTCTCAAATGGACAAAACCATGTACACTGCAGGTGGGGCAGATGTAACATGTGCAGAGAGTTAGATTTGGGTGGGGTTTTCTTCAAACTGAGATCTAAATTGCAGTGTAGACATAAAGCAGTCAGTATTTTCCCTGCACAGAAACAAAATCACTCACCCAAATCTAATTCGATCTGCACCTGTTACATCTGCCCCCCCTGAAGGAAACATGGTTTTGTCCATCTGAGAAGAAATTTGCAGCTAAGAGTGAACTAGAATAAGGTAGGGCGACTTTCTGGTAAAATGTGTCTTTTATGCAAAAAAAAAAAAAAAAAATGCTTCTGCTGATAAAATTATGTGTGACATGTAGCATAACAAACGAACGCTCCGCTTGTTATGCAGATACAGCAGCAGTCGCACACTAAGGTGGGTATTCAATGTGAGGGTCATGGCAGTCAAGCTTGCTCGACCGCCGTGACCCAGTCCCGTTCTCAGTCAGCTCAACCGAGAACATGCAGGCGGGATTCTATGTCCCGCCTGCCGGGGAGCGAGAAGGGGGCGTTGCCGCGAGTTGCGGCCGGGAAGAGGAGAGCTGCATCCGGCAGCTCGTTACTTCCCGGTAGAACGAGCCCGAGAGCTTGTGCCGAGATACCCTGCTCAATGCGGTCGGGGAAGATAGCATTGAATAGGGCCCGACGGGAGATGCTCGCCAGTGAGTAAATATCCCCCTATATATAATCATTCCGCATAACATTTTAATCAATTAGCAGAAGTTGCCTGTGCATCCCATTCACTTTGCATTTTAGTGGCAAAAGTTGCCCAGTGCTACAGAGTAACAAGGAGATCATGTGTTATGCATAATGCAACTTGGATCGCATGGACTATAGATGTATGTGGATGTCCCTTGCCTAACTGAATTCTCCCATTTAACGGCTACACCAGTAGAGCGTTATCACCACTTTTGTGGATTCGTGATAGGAAAACAAAGTGTTTTAAAGTGATCGCTCTTAGCATTTACATACTAACAGAACACAGACAATGCGAAATCCCATCTTAAGTGACAAAATATCATGGGGAAATAGTCATTTATTGCTTTTGGTACTTATGTATTATCTGGACTCCCATGTTAAATGCACCCCATTTTTTCATACCCCTACTATCCAACTACGCATGGAGTTGATTTTATATAGTGTGGCGAGCGCAGCGAGCCACCGTGCCCGAAGCGTGGCGAGCGCAGCGAGCCCCGCGAGGGGACGCGGTCTCATAAGAAAAATGGGAGCCCAGATATTACATAAGTACCTTGCTTTTTACTTTACTATGTTGGGTTCAGCCACATACTGTAGCTAAACTCAACACAATGGGCACGACACTATGGCCCTTATTCAGATCTAATCGCAGTACAAAATTGTTCACAAAATGGACAAAACCATGTTCACTGCAGGTGGGGCAGAAGTAACATGTGCAGAGAGAGTTAAATTTGGGTGGGGTGTGTTGAAACTGAAATCTAAATTGTAGTGTAAAAATAATGCAGCCAGTATTTACCCTGCACAGAAACAAAATAATGCACACAAATCTAACTCTCTCTGCACATGTTATATCTGCCCCACCTAAAGTGCACATGGTTTTGCCCATTTTGAGAAAAAAATTGTACTGCGATCAGATCTGAATAAGGGCCTATATCTTTTGGGGGGTAGACAAAAATTATCCTGATGCACAGCATACACACCATGTGATTTTGGCTGACCATTGGGTCCTGGTACATTGTACGCACCAGACAATTACTGTGGCAATATCTGGCAGGTCAGCCTGAAGGTTTCCTAGCGTGTACCTAGGTTTATTGTTCACTACAACAATTTTATCAAAACATATTATAGATAAACATTTTTCATATATCAAATCTAGGCATTTTTGCAGAGATTTCACCCTTAAAAATATTGTGCGTTTTTGTGCGTGTGAGCAGGAAAATGCCCAATATAAGCCTATGATACATACACACTATACATCAGAACGGAACATGCAATGTACGATTACTTGCAAGTGCATTGACCAGAATAAGACAGAATGAAAACTTAAAAGGTTCAGCTTGGTGCAGTTACAGAACTAGCCATCATAGACAGCGTGGGGAAAGACTCTCACATTTTTCCCAAGGGAAATGTCTCCACCAAATCCTTTCTTCTGGCTTGGATAAAAGAAGAGCCAATGAAGTTCAATGTAGGCCAAGGAAGGAAAGGCACTTACCCCATAGTAATAATAGACCTTCCAGTGCATTATGTTTGAGAAGAACGGTGATCCGAGATGCAAAATAATTTAAGATGTAAGAGATGAATAACTGTATGGCTATATAACAAGATGCATAAGTGGGTGGGTGTTTTCCGTTATGAAATATATGTTGCTGGTACTTTTTAAAAAAGGTATATCATTACCTTTTAGAAGATAAACTGAGCAAGGGGGGTGTGTAAGGTAATAAGTTGCAGTGACATAATATTCGGTAATATCCTCTAACTCCAAAACTCCTCCAGTGTGGAATAAAATGTTCCAAATTCAATTACCAGAGGTTATATGGACTTATTCATGTTTGTAGTATAGTAAAGAAGAAGAAGAAAAAAAAATAGTAACTTTGGTTCTAGAATAAACCATGTTACCATGCAGGGGAACCAAATACATGTATAATGTTTCTGTGCATGGTAGATACTGTCTGCTTTGACATGTACCCCCACAAATATTACACATCTTTATTATTACACTGCGATTTAGATTTCCACATCCACGTCACATCGGGTATGGGTTGTTAAGTCGACAGTGTCCAGTTCAATAGTCAAAAAGGTCAACACACAAATAAGGTTGACATGAGTGAAAAAAACTCATGTTGCCCAAACATCAACCATATGCATGTCAACCTTTTTATTGTTGACCCAAGCACTACATCTAGTTATTTTTGGCCAGCTGCGTGCATTTTTGATTTGCTCACAAACATGAATCATTCCCTTAGTGCAGAACCAAATGTCTACAATAGAATCCTTTTGGGACACAAAAGATTAATCATTTTGGGAGAAAAAAAAAAGTTGATAGATCTATTTTTTATTTTACACTTTTTCAAGTAGATTGCAAGAATTTTTGTATTGTTCCAATATCAAGTATTTATATCACTTGCGCCTGTTAAATATAATGAATTTATCTCTTATGTATATCATTTACATAGGGACATTTTGAGGACACTATACCATTAAAAATCTCCAACAAGCCTAGCAGAATCTTGTTGATCTGGCTGAACAGTAAGTCAATTGGCCACATTGGTATTTGTTGAATAATGTCCTCGACCCCATTTGACTATTATCATCCCATCTAATTTACTGATTATCCCAAGTGTGACAAGATCATGAGAAACATTGATTGAGATTTTGTGGTTCACTACCAATTAGACCTAAATCTTACTAAGAACAGCTTAATAAGAACTAATCTGCTGTGTAGATACAGCTGTATATAAACATAAGTTCATCTCTTGCATTCCAAGCCAATGACGACCGGTCAGTACGTTGGGAGTGTGCACAACGCCTCCATCTGATGGATGGGACAAGAACCATAGAATCCCCATTATTGCCACTTTCTAAAGTCACACATACTGTACTCCCTGAGCACGGACCATCCTCCATGCAAACTTATGTGTGCTGCATCATATTACAATTAAGAGATTGAAGATCCATCTCTGCTTCAGAGATTTTATTGGAAGGCCACAAGATTATTCTTTACTACAGGACATATCAGGACTAGCTAGTGTGCAACAGAAATATCTAGTCAGGAAGCACTATTGGAGCTTTATAGGCAACAGAGTTCAGAACTTGGAAATAGAACATTCTGGATAACAAAGTCCTTTCAAATGATAACACCTTAAAGCTAAATCTTCCAAACTACCATAAAATAGGTGAAGTATCAATTTAAAAAAAATAATAATAATTGTTGGAGATGTAACTTGGTTAATATTGGTTTAATTCTTTTTCCTGCCTGGATGTGAACAATGCAGTGCTAAAATCCCAGAAAATGGAACTGGTGGCCATCCAAGTTATTGTACAATGTATAGAAGTTACGACTGTTAAACAGTCTAGTTGAAATTCTCAATCCAATAGCGATAAGTGGACAAACATGAGGGCTCTTTGTGGCTAGAGAGCAAAGAATCGAGAAGTCCAATGTGGTTCAAAAGTATGTTGGTCATGCGGGTATCACTAGAGCAGAATATTGAAGTGTATTATGGCACACCAGTCACTTCTTAGGCATTAAATGAGGGAGTGGAGCTAGCTCAGAACAGAAGTCAATTATATTAATAATAATAAAAAAAAAAAAAAAAACATTCTGGGTAGCGCACTGCTTCGCAGGCTTGTGACTCAAGGTCAAGACATTACTGCATGCAGAAGATTGATTTGATCAAACTGAAAATCCACTGTGGTAGACTTTAGAATCAGCTAATATTTTACCTTCTGAACTGAAGCAGATTTCACTGGCAAAAAAAAAAGTTTCTTGCACCCTTACAAAAAAAAAAAAAAAACCACAAGGTTATCCATTGGCAGCCAACAGGACCTTTGCTGCACCGGGTCACAGACATTCTGAGAGCAAAAAGTCAAAAGCAAAGTCTGGCACAAACAGACAAATTAAGTTAAAAACCTATGCACATTGTGGTGAGCAGCAGTAAAAGGGAACGGGATTGGGGGGGGGCGAAACCACAACGAGTTTTAGAGGTTTCAACGCTAATTATTCTCCAAACAAGTGTCAGCACAGCATAAATAAAATCTGGAAGAAATAAATACAAATTTGGCTCCTATGAGATCAGAAGAAAAATAGTATGTGGTAGGAGGGGGAAGGTGGCAATATCCCAACCCACATCTCAAGGTGATTCTGTGATGTGAGGAGAACAAAAAAAAAAAAAAAAGGAGGGGAGCGAGCTGGAAGGGTGATCTAGAAGGGGACCTATGTATCTTCATTCATTTCTTGACTGTCTGTCCGAGCAATCTTTCTTGGAGGAGCAGATGTTTCGCCTATTTCTAACTGGTCCTGGTCCCTTTTCTTTGCAGCATTCTATGGAATGAAAAAACAGGCATGTAGAGAATGTGGCATTATTAAATCACATAATACTAACCTAGGATACAGTTTTATATAGGAACCAATTGGATGTGATTAAAAGGGATGGTAGACCCAGGATTTAACACTCAAGGCTTAACAAATTAGAGCCAGTTTTTCTTCGCTTGGTAACCTGGTGTCCCTTAGACCAGTGGTTCCCAAACTGTGTGCCATGGCACCCTAGGGTGCCTCAGGACCCCTGCAGGGGTGCCTCAGGTCGGTGGTCCAAGACCAATTCAAATTAATTATTGTTAATGTGATAGGCAAAACCAGTACTTGTGGCTGCAAATCATAAATTATTTGTACAAACAGAAGCAAATCTTGACCTTTACTATAGAAATAAACCTAAAGATGTTATATAAACACAATTTATTTAATTTCTCCATAACAAACTATCTTACTTGTGTAGTTTCACAATGCCACTTACGTAGTCAGTGTATTGTCCCTGTCAGCATCAGCGTAGTGTTTCCCGCGGCCAGCGTAGTCAGTGCGGGCGCACTTGCGCCCGCACTCCCCCTGAAGCAGGGTTGCCGTACCATGCCGCAAGAATTACTGAGACGCGCAAGTGGATGAGACGCTTGTGCGGCTTAGGCAGATGGAGCGCCTCTCTGCCCGCGTCTGCCAGAGCAGAGGATCTGGCGGTTACCGGCACTCACTATGCTTGCCAGGGACAGTATGGTGACTATGCTGCCTGACGGGGACACTACGCTGACTATGCAGGGCTGGCGCTGGGACACTACTCTAACAGCATAGTGTTAGGTGGCGCCATGAAACTACACAAGTACCCAAACTTTTGGCCATGGAGTTCCATAGATAAAATTCTGATACTATCGGGTTCCAGTGAATCTAAAAATGTTGGGAACCCCTGCCTTAGAACCTGGGACAAGCTCCTCGACATATGTGTTAACTTGGCACAAGCTGAAAACAGGCTATATAACAGGGATTTCTTTTCAAACCAGATATCCACGGCTGCTTCAATACACCCACAGTTAACTGAATTCCCCCTTAAGCCCTGTACACACTATGCAATAAAGGCAGCTAATGGTAAAGTTTTAGGATAAAAGGCACAATGAACGATATGCACCTAGTTATAAGTGCAAAAATTTGACTGCATGTACAGACGATCTTGTAACATTGTTAGTACACAGGATGATATGCATGATAATATTGTTAACTATATTGTTATCGTGAATATAGTCAGCCTTTATACACATAGGGGGTTATTCGAATTCCTTCGGCCCTCTCTCACCGAATGCACCTCTCTCAGAAGGTGCATTCGCATCTTCTGAAAGCAGAATTAAATCATCTTTTTGACATGGAATTACCACATGCATGGCCACAATTGCTTATTTAGTGGCAGTATTAGTACATATAGCCAAAATATTTTATAAGAGTAGAGAAAACAATAAATAGCAAAAGCTATGCTCCTGATTATTTCTTAGGAATTTTAAAAATGACAGTACATGTATACTATCCACATTTTATTGAAATGGTCAAATCTAAAAGGATCGGACTGGCTGACAGGTGTCTGTGCAGATCAGTCAGAAATATACAGAAGCAACATGTCTGGTGTTCCAGTACCCCTTAAGGGTATACAAAGCAAATGAGTGATGGGTCTCTGTCACAAGCATTCTGATGGCACTTCGTCAACACGGTCTGTGAATTTGACCTAAAAAACAGGATTGAAGGAAAAGCGCCTTACCTTTTTGTCCCATTGTTGGTGTAGATAACGTAACAGTATATTTGTTTTTTCTGTAACTATGACTAAAAAAAAAAAAAAAAAGGGTTTGTTTTGTCTTTATTAACTTTACAGAATACACCATAAACACTTGTAGACAGATCACACTTACTTTGGTCAGAAGGATACTCTCTTGTGGGGAGGTAAACTGAAGGCCTTCTGTTCTGTAAGACAATGCCTCTGAAGTTAATTGAAAGAAGTTTTTGGTGAGAAAAAAAAAACCCACATGGTATTAAAGTACTGAAAAATAAAACATTTAAGTGAAAGGGGAAATACAGAATTTCACAGAACATTTGGTTTATGATTGACTCCGTGAAAAATAGGACAACACAGATTGCTCCTCAACTCTATGGGTTGGGGGGCTGGGTTTCAGGTGTTTAGTGCAAGTTGCATTTTGGTGTTGCTCCATTCAAGAACTGTCTCCAGGCACCGACATTGTTGTTATGATATACAATATATTCCCTTTTTGCACAGGAAAGCGGCAGCTGCAAATTCACCAACATCACTTTGGGGTTAAATTTTATTCAGACAAGCACATTTTACTTTTTTAACACAGAAATATTCCCCATTATAGATCGGACTTTTCCATTTGTTATGCAAGCGCAGTAGCCACCTGCAGGCATTGTTATCTGCAGGCCAAGCTGACTAGCAGGGGGGGGGGGGAGGTTTAATGATTTAGTGACGGTACCCATCAGGTGTGTCCCCTGGCTGTGGCATTACTTTGCTGGCCAGTGAAGCCTGGTGCCTAAAAAAAAAAAAAAAAATACAGAGGACCACCACTCATTTAGTCCCACATATATTTGGAACCAAAGCCCATGCTGGTTTTCAAAACTCTGTGAGCTCTGTGCTGATTCTCTATAAATAGTTACATTTATTATAAACAAAAAAAGAAAAATCAATGAAATTCCCCCAAAAAACATCATGGTCTCACATGTCGCTTTAAGGCATTTTAGACATTGAATACTGAATTTGTACCACACAATGGTGGAGCTGCTTATTCACAGAATTGTGTGCTCATTGGAATGCACACATGTAGTCTATGCAACTGAATTAATTAATTTGAGGTGTTACTTGTATATGGTGTTGACAGAGTGTGTACTGAGCAGACCATAACTTGTATTCGAAAAAAGCTGTGGCTACCACAGTGCACTGCACTTCCAATGCTAGAGGGATTCTTATGTGATCTGGCATGACAAGAGGGGCTGTTTGGCATGACTACAGCATAGATTTCTGAGGACATTTAATAAAACAGGTGGTATCTGGTATTTATTTTAGAACAGGATTAGACAGGTGCAGGGTTTACCCTACAGCTAATTGTACACACTGCTGCTTGAAATAAGCGTTACAGCCCTTCCAGACACAAGCCCTTCCAGACACAGTGCAGCACACTGTTTCGTGACTTTCTGGTAAAATGTGTCTTTTATGCAAAAAAAAAAAAAAAAGCAAATGTTTCTGCTGATAAAATTGTGTGACATGCAGCATAACAAACAAACGCTCCACTTGTTATGCAGATACAGCAGCAGTCGCACACTAAGGGGGGTATTCAAGGTGAGGGTCACGGCAGTCGAGCTTGCTCGACCGCCGTGACCCAGTCCCGTTCTCAGTCAGCTCAACCGAGAACATGCAGGCGGGATTCTATGTCCCGCCTGCCGGGGAGCAAAAAGGGGGCGTGGCCGCGAGTTGCGGCCGGGAAGAGGAGAGCTGAAGCCGGCAGCTCGTTACTTCCCGGCACAACGAGCCCGAGAGCTTGTGCCGAGATACCCTGCTCAATGCGGTCGGGGAAGATAGCATTGAATTGGGCCCGACGGGAGATGCTCGCCGGTGAGTAAATATCCCCCTAAATATAAACATTGCGCATAACATTTTAATCAATTAGCAGAAGTTGCCTGTGCATCCCATTCACTTTGCATACAAGATGCATTTTAGTGGCAAAAGTTGCCCAGTGCTACAGAGTAACAAGGAGATCATGTGTTATGCATAACGCACCTTGGATCGCATGGACTATAGATGTATGTGGATGTCCCTTGCCTAACTGATTTCTCCCATTTAACGGCTACACCAGTAGAGTGTTATCACCACTTTTGTGGATTCGTGATAGGAAAACAAAGTGTTTTAAAGTGATCGCTCTTAGCATTTACATACTAACAGAACACAGACAATGTGAAATCCCATCTTACGTGACAAAATATCATGGGGAAATAGTCATTTATTGCTTTTTACTACACTCTGTTGGGTTCAGCCACATACTGTAGCTAAACTCAACGAACACGACACTATGGCCCTGATTCAGATCTGATCGCAGTACAAATTTTATTGGAAAATGGGCAAAACCATGTTCACTGCAGGTGAGGCAGAGAGAGTTAAATGGGTGGTTTGTGTTGAAACTGAAATCTAAAATTGCAGTGTAAAAATAATGCAGCCAGTATTTACCCTGCACAGAAACAAAACAATGCACACAAATCTAACTCTCTCTATAAATGTTCCATCTGCCCCACCTGTAGTACACATGGTTTTGCCCATGTTGAGAACAAATTTGGGTACTTGTTTCCTATCTGGGCGCCCATCGCGGGTACATCGCATGCCATTATAATGACATGCGATGCGACCGACGCGATTACCGCGATTTTACATAGGGACCAATGTTAAATGTCCCAATTGACCCGCGATGACCACGATTTACCATAGGAAACAATGTTAAATGGATCAATTTCCCCAAATTATCATAGGGAACAATGGGAAATGGGGCAAAAACACCCCTGAACATAGAAATGTCCCCCCAAAAGTAGTTGACGCCACCCCGCCATCAACGTGAACCCGAAGCGTGGCGAGCGCAGCGAGCCCGCGAGGGGCGGCGGTACGCGTCCTCCGACCTTTTCATGCCCTACTATCCACTAGGGCGTGGAGTGAGAATAGAATAGTGTGGCTAGACAACAGCGAGCCACCGAGCCCCGCGAGGGGACGCGGATACCTTCACAGTTATACGCGTCCCCTCGCGGGCTTCCCAGGTGTCCATGGCGACGCGGACACCTGGGAAGCCCGCGAAGAGACGCGTTTACCTGTGAAGGTATCCGCGTCCCCTCGCCATGCTTCAGGCTCGGTGGCTCGCTACGCTCGCCACACTATTCTATTCTCACTCCACGCCCTAGTGGATAGTAGGGCATGAAAAGGTCGGAGGACGCGTACCGCCGCCCCTCGCTGGCTCGCTGCGCTCGCCACGCTTCGGGTTCACGTTGATGGCGGGGTGGCGTCAACTTCTTTTGGGGGGACATTTCAATGTTCAGGGGTGTTTTTGGCCCATTTACTATTGTTCCTATGCCGATTTGGGTAAATTGATCCATTTAACATTGTTTCCTATGGTAAATCGTGGTCATCGCGGGTAAATTGAGGCATTTAACATTGTTCTCTATGGGAAAATCGCGGGCATCGCGTCTGGCCCATCGCACCCGATTTTTTATCGGCCGCGATGGCCCCGATTTGACCCCCGATTAAAATCGTGGGCGCCCAGATAGGAAACAAGTACCCAAATTTGTACTGCGATCAGATCTGAATAAAGGCCTATGGGAGGTGGAATTCATTGTAGTTACCATTGGAGCTATAAAATTGTTGCTCCAGTCGGATGTGATTGGTTGCCAGCAACTGCATTTTAGCTCAGACCCTCCAGGGTTGGTGAGGAGAAAGAAGTAAAATGTTACCAGTTTGAGCACTCAAACAGTAATTTTCACGTTGTGCTTATTAGTTTGGACAACAATAATAAACATGATCAAAAACAACAATTTAATATAACGCATCAATCACCTGTCACTTTAGTTAAGCCTAAAATATAAGGTTTTACAGTATATATATACTAGCTACATTTGGCAACATTTTGTCAATGTTATCTAGTAGATAAATATACAGCAAGACAAAAACAAAACAAAAATCAAATGATCTGAAACATTGCAGAAGAGAAGATTAAGTAGTTCTAGGAATGCCTTCTATATTCAAACTTAATTTCCATGTGGCTTAGATAGTTGTCCATGATGGATACCAATGTCTGAAATAACCTATAGACAATCAGCCTTGAAAACATTCCTGAGGAAACATCCAACCTTTATGTCAAAACATATAGTCCAAATAATTTGGACGCTCACCTATCCGAAACTAGTAAAATGAAATGTATTACAATAGTGTTTTCAATTCCAAGGCAGTCAATGTGCTGTTCAGTACTTCCCATAGGCATGCCCAAACGGGTTGGGATCATTTGGTCTACAGCATGATGGTCGACAGTCATTAGGGCGACATGAGAAAATGTCGACATGGACAAAGTCAACATGGTTCTAGGTCGAAAGGTCATTAGTTCAACAAAGTCCATGACGACAGTCAAAAGGTCGACATGGGTTTTTTCACAGTTTTTTTTACCTGAATGTTAACACAGTCGACATGGACACAGTTTCAAGTGCACCGCTCCGCTCGCAATGAGTCGGGCACGGTGCCTCGCTGCGCATGAAATACCGCCTGACGGCACATGTCGTCTCAAAAAACAGTGAAAAACCCCACGTTAACCTAGACATTGTCGAACTAATGACCTGTCGACATTTTCCGATGTCGATCATCATGCTGTAGACCAAATGACCGCATCCCGTCCAAACTATGTTGTGGAGCGCCATACACGTCCTCTGACCTTTTCATACTCCCACTATCCACGTCGGTGTGGAGTTGATTTTAGATAGTGTGGCGAGCCGGAAGCGTGGCGAGCGCAGCGAGCCCCGCGGAATACATGTTAAGTCATCCACGTCTGCTCGCCACGCTTCGGGCTCGGTGGCTCGCCACACTATCTAAAATCAACTCCACGCCGACGAAGATAGTGGGGTTATGAAAAGGTCGGAGAACGCGTACTGCCACGCTTCAGGTTGGCGTTGATAGTGGGGGTGGCGTTAACAATGGGGGTGCATTTAACATTGTAAGCACCCAACTGGGTGCTTGTACAATTAAAAATCACATTGCATCGCATGCCACTATATTGTATGCGATGAGATGTATAAGATGCTGGAAGATCAAAATCGTGGGCGCCGGGCTAGAAAACAAGTACCATTAACAGTTTCTTATATAGCGCATACATATTCCGCAGCACTTTTACAGAGAATATTGGAACATTCACATCAGCCCCTGCCCCAGTGGAGCTTACAATCTATATTCCCTACCACATGTACATGCACACACAGACATTCTAGAGTTAGTTTTGTTGGGAGCCAATTAGCCAACCAATATATTTTTGGATTGTGAAAGGAAACCATAGTACCCGGAGGAAACCCAAGCAAACACGGGGAGAATATACAAAGTCTGCACAGTTAGGGCCATGGTGGGATTCGAACCCATGACCTCAGTGCTGTGAGGCAGTAATGCTTACACCATCTATATACGAACACTGTCAAACACACGTTAAATCGAGATACACACACAACTACATCACCAGTATGGGTGGAGGGGGCACTGTGGCATGTCGTCATGTATATATTTATTTTACACCAGGGCTCGACAAATTTCTTTAAAATGTAGGAGCCAGATAAACAAATAATAGGGACAGTGCGCGCCCCAAAAATGTACATACGCCACAATGTCCATTTACATATACCACACATGTCCATTACACATTATCCCAAACATCGTAATGTTCATTACATATAATACAAGAGGCCGTAATTATATATTATGCCGCATAAGTTCTGCTTACCTACATGCTCGTTGCTATGGGTTTCGTGCTTGATGCCAGGGGTTGACATGCTCTTTCAGGGGTTAATATGCTGTTGCTATGGGGTTACCATGGTCTACCAGGGGTTAACATGGTCTGCCACTATGGGGGATACCATGGTCTGCCACTATGGGGGATACCATGATCTGCCACTATGGGGGATACCATGCACCCGCTCGTTGACCTGCACCTTGACTATGAAGATGGCCAGGCAGTCACTCAGCTGTTGCAGCGCCTCTTTCTCCTTCAGACAGGAGATGTGCGTCGGGCTGAGCAGGGTTCTCATGCTGCTGCGCCAGCCGGACTGCCAGGTGGGGGTGGCCGCAACGGCCTGGGGGTGCGAGATGACAGCCGGCTCCTACACAGCGGCAGCTCCAACGACCGCAGCGCTCCGCATAGACTGCGGCTAATAGTGTGGCAAAACCCCATGAAGGGACCGGAGAGCAGGGATAACGGGCACATGAGTAAGATCCGAGCTGCTGCTGTAGGCCAGGGCAGGCGAAAACCCCCGTATCAGGCGATTTTAAAATTTGCACCAGATCAGAGCCAAGCTACCACTGCCGCTCCTGATTGGCTCCCGAACCGCTCATCACGACGGACCTGCTCTTGCGTGTCTCTGGCTCCTATACAGCCGGTGGGAGTGGAGGAGGGGTTGACTACCGGCGGCACTGCAGCACAAGCCCTCCCGGCCAAGACCAGGTCGCCAGGGAGCAGAATCTGGTCGCCGTGGCGACCGGGGTTTGTCGAGCCCTGTTTTACACACACATACACACACACACACATCTTCACATTTATCCGTCAATGATAACTACCCATCAAAGGAAGATCTGTGTTTAAAATTAGTGGTGTTGGGGGATCTTCACAGTCAATCTCATTTCAGTCACATCACGGATAGGGACTAGAGCCAAAAGCTTGTGCGGCAGATCACACCTAGTCTTAAAAGCATCATACAACTTAACTAGAGCAGCCTTGCAAAATATCAATGTTTCTTGTTCATGTAAAACCAAGAAGGGCATTCCTTGGGTATACGGTCTTTAGAATGGTACCATTTTTTTGGAGCGGACATGTGTTCACAGGCGGTATTTCATACCCTACCATCCACTAGGGCAGTGGTTCCCAAACTGTGTGCCTAGGGTCCCTGGGGTGCCTCAGGACACTTGCAGGGGTGCTTTGGGTTGGTGTACCAGGATCAATTCATATTATGAAGGGTCAATGTAATAGGCAAAACCAGTGCTGGTGGCTGACAATCATAATATATGTGGACAAACAGAAGCAAATCCTGTCCCTCACTAGATAACTGACATATAAACACAATGCACTTAATTTAATATTTTTTCTGAATTTATCAATAAAAAGCATTTGGCCTAGGGGTGCCCTGAAAATGTTTTGATGCTTTAGGGTGCCGTGATTACAAAAAGTTTAAGAACCACTGCACTAGGGCGTGAAGGGAGAATAGAATAGTATGCCGAGTGTAAAGTGGCACCGTGCCTGAAGCATGGGGCGCGGTACACGTGATCATGATGACTGAGTGACAAACCCATGTTGAGCTTTTGACTGTCGACCTAACGCTTATGTCAACCTGCCCTCCATGTCAAACTTCAGTGGTTGACCCAATGACCATATCCATTACTTGTAACATAAAGACAAAACACCAAGGTAGTCAGTTCCTATAATCCCTCCAATTGTGCAAGAAAACAAAAACTTTTCATTTCAGCAAAAGACCTTGCATCATTGGCGGCATTATAGGAACAGGATATTCGCATTTGCAATATGGTCATATTGCCAATATTGTTCTTTACATGTTTTTAATATAGCTATTAAATTGTAATTCACTTTCCTCATTGGCTGTACTAGCACCAAACTCTGTTCTCCTTTTTGCACTTTTAACATAGGAGACTGTCCATTTACAGATACATTAATACAAAAGGATACCTTCTGAAGCAGCAATCCATAATCAATCCATGTCTTAGCAATAATATGCAGCTTTATGTAGACATCCACAGAGCAAGTGGTCACCCAATGGTTTGAGAAGCAGGGCATGGATGATATCAATGTCATGGCCTTCTCAGTCACTGGATTTGAATCCAAATATCCATTTATGGGATATGCTAAACCAACACCAGAAACATAATTTTCCATCACCCTGAACGAAGAATCAGTCAAGTGTCTTTCTCCTGGAAGAATGTCATTACCAAGACAAATACAGGCCATGCATGCTGGCCTAACCTATTTAAATGGTATTTTATTGCTTACTTTTTAACCAACTACCTGTAGTTTCTAGTAAAGAAGTGTATCAAAACACACACAGAACAGAGGGAAACTATGTATTAACAGTTACATTCTAGACAGCTTAAAAATAGGTATTGAAGCCAGCAGTGTAGGAAACCAGTCAAAAGATAGAAACAATTTGATATTTTAAATGACCCTAAAATACTTACGGAGGCTTTACACACAGAGTCTGCATGAAATTTGCTAAAGTTGCTCTCATTGTAGACTGGTAAGCCTTTTAAAAAGTCCGCCTAGAAAAAAAAGGGGGGATGGGTCATGACTTTAGGTCAGAACTTGCTTTTGCACTGTATCAATTATAAGGGAAGTTCATCAAGGAGCCAGTTCATGAAACATTAGAATAGCACGCTCACAGACATATCAGGTACACACAAGATATTTCCCAGCTTTAGGCTGTTTTTCATAGAATCAAATTATCCAAAAACAATTAAATAGGTCCCAAGGTCACCTCAGATGGCTCTTCACAGTGAAACAGTAGATCAAAGTAAGCCACAATTATGTGCTTATAGTAAGGCAAATACATCCACGATGTTCCCATTACCTCTATATAAACTTTAAATACATTTAAAGGGGGAAATCAATTGTTTTATGGGAGGCTTTAAATAACGGAAGATAAACCATGCAGTTTGTTAGTCCCCCATTTTTATTATATTATGCTTGCTACCTCAGCCCCCCACCCTCTTCAGCCACCTTCCAACGCATTCGCAGCCAAACAGGAGATGCCGCTGCCGGATCATGGCCACATCGTTCATTATGCCTACACATGGAACGATGTGGCCAAATCCTGCATGACGGGTTGTTCATCTTTCCACCTGCTGCAGGAATCAGCAGGTTTGCTAAACAACCCACAGGCACCCGCATAACGATTGGTCACTCCGATCGGTCAGAAATGGCCATATGGTTTAAAAAAATCTTACCATGTTTGGGCACCTTTAGTGTGCCTTGAAGACCATCGTTGGGAATGACAGAACAATAATGAAGAAAAGAAAAAAAAATCCTGAGAGGTCCTCATACATCTTGCCACATAGAGGAAGATGCCTTGCCTGATCTGCCATTAGCAGCAGGAGTATTTTTGCAAATAATGGGTGAAATTTAATAGGATGAGCGATTCAGAAAGTGAGAGATTTGGTGAGAAATCTCCAGGTTTTTTTTAAAGTGGCAATCATTTACACTGCAAAACCAGTTTGTATAAATGATTGCCTCTAAAAAAATACTGGCGATTTCTCGCCAAAATCTCTTTCTGAATCTCTCATCCTATTAAATTTCAGCCAAAGTGTCTAAACAACACAAGCAAACTATGCTTAATAAAAGTATATGTGACATTCTTACATACTGTGTGCATACGAAATGATACATTTACTAGGAAAACACTACAGCATAGCATTTTGTATGGTCACATACAGAAGATAGGCATGCCATATATCATTTTAATCACCATAAACGGTGTCATGTCTGTATCACTTTGATAAAGATGCAATGTAATGGCATAGTTGCCTACCTGACCCTTATCTTAAAAGGGAGAAAATGCTCTGTCCCTGGATATGTTGGATTGCCATCCCCTGTGGTAAAACACATTTCGTATCAATTAACTAGCTCCCCGCAGGTGATGGCAATCATACATTACCAGGGAAGTCCAGGAACAGAGTATTTTCTCCCTCATGGAGAGGGTCAGGTAGGCAAGTATGTGTAATGAAAAAGTTGCACAAAAAGACTTTCAGCACTACCAAGTCATGAAACGGCACAATGGCTGTTCAATATTCCAGGCTAGATGTATGCGGACATTATATAATATGTATGCTTGAAGGCTGGATGAAAGTCATTATCAGCTGGGCACACATAGAATAGTGTGTAACCAGCATTAGGGGTCTACGTACTAAGCCTTAAAAATAGATAAAGTACCATACAATTAGCTCCTAACTGTCATAGTATAGAGTTGGGGCCAAATGTAATTGTGTGTGAGAAATTGGGAGAATTTCCCCCCCTTTTTTTTTTTTTAAAGCGGCACTCAATTACATGGCAAAATGAACCTTGTTTATCAGTGTAAATGATTCCTGCTTTAAAAAATAAATAAATGAAAATCTCCCCAAAAAACTCATTTCTGATTCTCACACACTATTACATTTGGCTCTATGTTTAAAAACTGTCAGGATGCAGTTGGCCAATACTTTATCTTCCTCGTCTAAATCTCTCTACATGGCTAAAGGAGTCCATACAGGTTACGATAACAGAGTGCAATTCGACGCATTATCGGACGGACCGCAACGCATGCATTTTGCATGATATGTGATGCGATCCGTGGGCAATACAAAAAGTATGTGCAGCACATACTTTTTGTACTTTTTGTACTGTGCGATGCGATGAACATGGGAGCACACCTCGCATTGCACGTTGCTTATCGCAACGCATATGGGAACCTTTAGTAAAAACAGTGTACACACGATTACTGCATATACATTTATTTTATTTTTTTAAATGCCTGTGTGAAGAAACAATATTGACCCTAGGGGGAAAAAAAATATTATTCCCATGCTATTGAATGAAAAAAGCATATCGTCAATCTATTGGAAAAGAGAAATGTCTTTGATTGGCCATCCCTAGACTAATGTATACCTGCAGCCATATGACAAGGGCTGTCATATGAGAAGAAACTAGAGGGAGGAAGATTCAGGGGAAATTTGAGGAAGAATTACTTCACAGAAAGAGTAGATAAGTGGAATAGCCTACCATCAGAGATGGTAGAGGCAAATACAGTAGTACAATTTAAACATGCTTGGAATAGGCATATTGATATCCTTACAAAAAAAATAAGGATCAAATATGGTTTGAGGTAACATGTTTAAAAAAGGGGCAGACTAGATGGGCCAAGTGGTTCTTATCTGCCATCAAATTCTATGTTTCTACATGTTGGAAATTAACACAGAAATCTATTTTAAGACTCCAAAGTTGCAAAATGTAAATGACAATTATATTTTAACAAACCATATTCTGCAAAGGGTTATATTAGGTGGTGTATCAGTGATGTGGCTCTGCCTCAGCTATCTGCACTACCACATCACACTCCATAAATAAACACCAGATGCAAATACATGTATCAGCTGCCTACACATGTATGCCTCCGGCCCCTACAGGGTTTGCATTACCCATAGATGTCCATGAACATAGGACGTAAGCAGCAGTCCTGCCAATGATAGCCACTGTGCTTTGTATAGGACTAGGCCTCTACTTCTCACTTTCCATGTACAAGGCAGGGACCATCATGACTTCAATTGCTCCTTATTAGAGCCTCACACAGCGTATTTGGCTCTAGTATGCCTGTCCATTCCGTGTGCCCCTGTCCTCTACTCACAGGCACCATGGCCGATATCCAGATGAGGGGCCGGGCGCTCCCATGCCATGCCATGCCTGGCCTCACCCCGGGAAGACCCCCGCCTCACCTTATGCCCACATTATGCCCCTGCGTATGCATCATGTACCAACCATAATCATCAGTCTTCTGCACCCAGCTCATCCAGCCTCACCCACTCACACCAGCCCGCCGCCGTGCTTGCTGAGTCCCTAGTGCGGCGCCGCTTTTCATTGGTCGCCACGCACAGGCTGGAGGGGCAGCTCCCCTCTCAAATTGGCGACTTCTGCCCTCTATCAGCGGCCCGGGTTACTGATTGGCTCTGAGGGACGTCTGTCAGCAGTGTGACAGAGGTTGCCAAGGTAGGTTGCACAGGAAACCGCATCCGTTCTCTCGTCGCAGGCGTAATCATTGGTTGCGGAGTAATGGGGGTTATAAAAGTCCAAAGCGGACTGCGAGGTATGCCGGGAGTTGTAGTTCCCACGTTGGTGGAGCACGTGACATCATCTCTGTGCCGGCCTGCCGCCGCACGGGGGACGTTGGAGCCTTAAGGATGCAGCCAGCGTTTTATTGCGTTAAAATATTAGATTTAGAAGCAATTGCAGTTTAGCTAAAACAGCAAAACTGCAGGCTTACTAATACATTTGCATCAGCTTTAAGACCTGGCTGCACATGCATGCTCACTATTGCTATTTTTTTGTTTTGCATGTAACCATACAGAGGTGTAGTGTGGAGCCATGGCACCCGCATACCTCCAACATTACCCTCTCCAGGAGGGACACATTGCTCTGCTCCTTCACTTCCCTGGTAATGTATGATTACAATTAACTAGTTCAAAACAGATGAAGGTAATCATACATTAAGGCCAGTATTGAATGCTCCCGATTCACCGGGTTTTTTTTTGGCGAATTGGGCAGTTTTCACTCCTTCCAGTGAATCTTTTTCAATGAAAATGTCATTCACCGTATTCAATGTTCACTGTTCAAAAGCGAACAGTGAATGCCGGCCAGTTCTCCGTTTCATGCTCGCTGCAATTCGCTGGTGTATTCAATGGGGCTTTCACTGGGATTCGCCGAGAGTGTATTCAATGCTAGGATGGCGAATTGCTTCCTCCCTGATTTTTACGATGATTCACCGTTTTGCATTTGACGTCTTTTTAAGGTGAACTGGAAAGTCATCTTTTAAAATAAAGGGGGGGGGTTTTTGGTGTCAAACAAATCTGATTTTCTTTTCGTGAAGGGGCATGCTATTTTTATTCATGTGCTTGAAGCACATTAATATATATTAAATTTTAATAAAAAAAAAAATTTACATATTTTTTTTTTTCGCCAGAAGGGGGCCGGGAGCCTCTCATTAGATATTCAAATATTCACTTCACTCTGGTCCCGGCTTGTTACATGCGGGACCAGAGAAGTAGCTCCCTACCCCTGTCCCGTGCCAGCATTCCTGGGGGGCAGCCTCTGCTGCCTTTGTCCCGGGAGCCCTCCCCCACAAATTCTGGGGCAGGCAGGGAGGCTTACGTTAAAATTCAAATAGGGTGACAGGGAGGGCTGGCAGGCGAATGCTGCAGCCCTCCTGAACCCTGCGAATGTGCAGCGAATCCTAAACAGGATTCGCTGCACATGGAGAATAAAAACATTGAATACTCCAGTAAGAGGGAAGTCCAGGAGCAGAGCATTGTGTCCCTCCTGGAGAGGGTCAAGTTGGGAGGTATGCATCCAAAGCAAGCTCCTGTCACAGCACTCAACGCCAGGGCGCGGTCACACAATAGTACCTCCATTTTAAATTATGCCACCATACCTCCCAACTTTCAAGCTTGATGAGGCGGGACACTGGCACAAAATTAGGGGACATGGCTATCCAGAAAGGGGTGTGGCCTATACTTCAGTCTCCTTGACAATTTCGACACCTGCTTCAGAACTGATGCTGATTTTATTTCTACCAGCTATACCCCTATTTATGCTGTATTTTATCAACACACCCTGTGTTACCTTGTAATTAGTTTTTTGTTTGCTATGTACGGCGCTGCGGACACTTTACGGCGCCTTATAAACAAACCACTACTACTACTTTACTTGCATCTTCCCGTGAGGCCACGCCCCCAACTTGGCCCTGTGGGGGCATGGCCCAGAGGCTCTGTGAGCAGCTGACGGGGGACTTCCAACAGCCGCGGGACACTGCCGGCAGTGAGAGGGATGCGGGAACGTCCCCGAAAACCGAGACGTTCCCGCGGTAATCGGGACTGTTGGGAGGTATGCGCCACACAGTAGCACAAACTTATTCACATTACACAGCAAATAGTTCCCATTAATCCAAAGCTGGAATAAAGGTGCCCATACACCGGTGAGTATCTCACCAACTGGTTGCATGCAATGTGGGCGGGACCTTCCCGGAGGACAGGATTGCATATGATACATTGTATGCGGTCCTTTTGCATCCAATGTATCTCATGCGATCCTATTAGGGCTGAATGGGCTGTAACAAATCCTTGTGGCATCCATTGAGATCTGCGATTGAAATGTGGGGAGCGCGGCTCGCATCGTAATCGCACCAAAACCACCCGCGATGTGCCAGTTTTCATGAGATCCTTTGCAGCAACGCAATCTCATGAAAAAAAGGCCATGTGACACTGGGCAAGCTTTAGGCTCCGGGGGGGGGGGGGGGGCAGGGTTTTTAATATAAAGGGGGCCCCTAAAGACTAAATCACACCCCAATAGAATACATTCCACCCATCATGCACTACATACATATACACACACCCAAAGCATACTTCCATCATACTTGCCTACCTGTCCCTCTCCATGAGAGAGATAATGCTCTGTTCCTGGACTTCTCTGGTAATGTATGACTGCCATCGCCTGTGGTAAAACACCTTTCTTATCAATTAACTAGCTCACCACAGTTGATCGCAATCCTACATTACCAGGGAAGTCTCTAACGGAAAGTTGAACATAAATGGCGTAAATCTTGCAGTCCAATGGATTTCCTCACATATAACACTATTTAACAGTCCTATAGTTATGCCCTGGAAACTGCCAAACAAACATGTCCAAACTAATTTCTGCTTAAACTTCTAACCCAACAATACATTTAAATCACTTCTCAACCCTCCCTCACCCAAGCCACCAGCCACTATCCATGCAAAAGATCTGGCTTCCTATTCAGGGATTAGATTGACAAGATCCGAGATTAATTGGTATGTTCCGACTCAATTCACTACCTGAGCCCTCCAACCTAATCTAAAATCTGTAACCTCTCTTTCTTTACTGGTATCTTTCCTTCATTGTTCAAACATACAGATTACTCCAATTCTGAAAAAACACAATTCTCTCAAACTACCGTCCCATCTCTCAGCTTCCATGCACCTCCAAACTACGCGAAAGATGCCTACACTTGCCTCACACACTTTCTTAACTCGCACAACTAATTGGACCCACTTCAGTCAGACTTTCGTTCCCAACACTCTACAGAGACTAAAGTTGTGAATGATCTGCTCACTGCTAAGTCTAAAGGCCACTACTCACTACTAATTCTTCTAGATCTCTCTGCTACTTTTGACACTGGTGACCATACACTTCTCATACAAACATTACAATCCCTAAATCCTAAAGACACAGCACTTTTTTGGTTCTCATCCTATCTAACCGCTCCTTCAGCTTTTTTTGGATTTCAGTATCATCTGTATGCGGATAATACTCAGCTATCCTCCCTGGACCTGTCCCCGTCTGTATTGGGCCGTGTCTCTGAATGCCTTTCTGCTATTTCATCCCGAATGTCATCTCGCCACCTCAAACTGAATATTTCTAAAACAGAATTAATTATATTTCCACCAATAAATAGTAGTTACCAACCACGTATCACTATAGCTGTTGAGAATATGACAATCACTCCTACCACTCAAGCACAATTTTACATATACACAAAGCCATAAACCAAACTACACCAACATACATCTCTTTTCTTATCTCAAAATATCTTCCAACCCGACCTCGGCGCTCCTCCTAAGATCTGCGTCTAGCATCCACACTCATTACTTGCTCCCATTCCCGACTGCAGGACTTTCTTCAGGCTGCACCCACTCAGTGAAACCCCCAGCAACCCGGCTGTGTGCGGTGTGACACACATAGCTGGGGGAAGGAGCAGCAGCAGCAGCTGAAGCTGAGGGCAGTACTGATCTCAGCACTCAGCTCAGCAGCGCTGCCTGGCAGGAGGGAGATCAGGCAGTGGCGCTCCTGAGAATTTTCCTGGTTTGCCAGTCTACGCATTGGAGCATAACCCAGAAAATTCTTGGGAGTGCCACTAAAGGGGTTAATGGCGGAAATACAATAGTTCTCCATCGATTGTGCCATCCGTATTAAATTATTATTAGAAGCAGTTACTTATTTAGAGCAGCATTCTGCAACTGGCCATCGATAGTGCTTAACTATGCAATGGATGACCATCAATAGGTCATCAATTGGCCTGTGGGCCAATCAAAACATAGGGGGCGGGGCTTCACTGGTGTTGGGGTGGAGCTATGCTCCGTGTCCCGGCACTTTGGGGGGGGGGAAAAAGGCAAAACATAGTTTTGCTATTCCATGAATGGAGGGAAACCATCTGGTTCTCCCCCATCGATAGCAAAAGTATTCGACATCGGCCATGAACCATCAATGATTTCAAATCAGCAATGGTCGATGGCCATCCCTAAGTGAAATCTTTCCCCTCTAGAAACACTCCCTTGAGCAGACAGTGCATCAGTTTAGGGTTGGCATGCAGTCTTGCTGCCCAGCCAGCTCCACCGGGCATGCACGAGATCTCCTGTGCAGCCCCCAGTCAGTTGGAACTGACATTTATATGCGAGTACCCGGATGAAGATGAGGCGGGCAGCTGACGTCCTGTGAAGCCCGGCAGACATCATCCCTCCCACATAGCCATGGGAACGCGCAGCAGCTATGCTAGTCACCAAAGCCTTTTACAATGTGGATCTGCACAAGCGCAAAGCACAGTGGTTGGGTTAGGAGATATGTTGAGATGTATGATGTATGTTGGTGCAGTTTGCTTAATAGCCTTATGTGTGCGTAAAGGTATTTTCTATTGGGGGGCGTGGCTTGGCCAAACATCTGAGTGGACGTGTGAGGGGAGAGCTCCGATACCATCCTGCCTAAATATCCTGCTCCAGAGATCGCGGACTCCCTACCACTGCCTACTTAACCTCCGGAGCCTTTTCTGCATCCCTTGTGCCATCTGCGGCTCCAGGGTGACCCGTGGGGGCTGTGGCGGCTGGTTTGGCCTTCTGCACTCCGTGCTATCTCTCGTCCAGTAGCCTTCTCCATCTTGAGATCTCCTTTTACCCGGCCGCTCCAACTTCAGTCCTGTCTGGCTTTTGCGGCTCCGGAGATTTCGGCGGGGGCACTGCTGGAGCTGTCATCCTCCTCTAGCGTTGCCTTGTAAACCGGGAGGGGGGCAACGTCTGTCTGTGGGCGGGAGGTATGGGAACTGCTCCTGCCACCATCTTAGACCCCAGCAGCATGTGCAGAGCTGCCTAAATCCTGCTGCCACGGGCACTCCATCCCTGACTCTCTCCCTACCCTGAAGCAGGGGACGAAAAGTGAAGCAGGGGCAGGTTTTCTTTGAAGTGCCTGATGGCTTCCACCCTCCTGCAGTGGAGATGTCATTCTAACGGTCTCCTGCTGCGCATCAGCACCCGGGGCTTCATCAGTCTTGGGTGGGGTGAGTGTAGCTGCACAGCCTGTGTCCTTTGCCTCCTGCACTCATCTCCTCTGCCTCCTGTATTACAAAAAGTGGTGCTGCACTGCAATTAGCTTTGGCAACCACTATATGGGACTCAGGCTATATATTACTGTGGGTTAGATTCCACCAACTCCCTGACAATCCCCACTGCCTGTTGTAGTGGCAGAGGACTCCTGCTCGTGGTCAGACTGCCAGACCCTTGTGCGTAGTTTGATCCTTGAGGCCACTCATCCCCTGGAGGCACTTGAGGTTAGTGGGCAATATCCTTAACAGACATGGAAGGCCCTGGTGGTGTGCTAGCCACTGCCATTCTACCCAGTACTGAGTGCCACTTCACCATTTACGATGTCAGGCTATGTGCAACAAATTCTTCAGGCCATAAATGCCTCCAGTCAGAGGCTCCTTGCTCAACTAGAAGCTGTGGTGGCTGTGCCTTTAAATCCTGATGCTGTGGACTGCATGTCTTCATCACCGGCTCAACTTTTGGATGCTCCTGGAGTCCTCTATTTCCGCTGACACCATTTTATCTCCTGTTTTGGAGGACTACTTCAAAATCCGAGATTCGACTGTACCACTGGACCTGAAGCGATGACGCTTACTATTTGGTTGTTTCTTTTGCCAATATATCTGTGCTTGTTCTCGGATAAACTGGGCGAATTTGGGACTATCATCTCCAAATTATCAGGTTTTACATGTGCATTTTTGGGTATGCAGGGGTGCTAAAAACTTTCGGTACTTGTGAGTTATCTGGACGCCCGATTTTTTGATTGTATGCCTTAAGTTAAGGCATACAATCAGATGCGATGCGATGCGATATCGCATCGCATCGCATCGCATGCGACCATCGGATGCGATGACCCGATTTTTCCATAGGAATCAATGTTAAAATGATTCCTATGGAAAAAGGGGTCCTTTTCATACCCCTACTATCCAAGTGGGCATGGAGTTGGATATAAACCTGTGGCGAGCGTAGCGAGCCACCGAGCCCGAAGCGTGGCGAGCGAAGCGAGCCCCGCGAGGGGACGGTATTCCGTGTCCCCTCGCGGGGCTCGCTACGCTCGCCACGCTTCGGGCTCGGTGGCTCGCTACGCTCGCCACAGGTTTATATCCAACTCCATGCCCACTTGGATAGTAGGGGTATGAAAAGGACCCCTTTTTCCCATTGAATTCCATGTTAAAATGGACTCAGTCCATTTTAACATTGATTCCTATGGAAAAATCGGGTCATCGCATCGCATCGCATCGCATCCGATGGTCGCATGCGATGCGATGCGATGTGCCCGATCCGACCCGATTTTGAAATCGGGCGTCCGGATAACTCACATGTACCCAACTTTCTTCTCTACCTCTGCTAAATACTGGCTGGACTAAGTAGAGACATTTTGCTCTGATTTGTTGTTTTGGATGCCATTTATACTGCTATGTTTAATTATTCTTCTCTTCAGAACGATGTTGATGTACTGCCTTGGTGTAAAATGAATCCTTACTTAGTATATGTTAACACTTCAAAAAGAGAAAAAGGAATGTCCTATTTCATGGGTGCACCTAAAGATATATAAAATGTAACTTAGGTGCACCCATGAAATAGGACATTCCTTTTTCTCTTTTTGAAGTGTTAGTATCCACTGTCCTAGGGTAGAACACCCCCGTCCTAGAAAATTACAGCGAGTATTATCCAATAAGGGGGTCCGGTACTTATGTATTCTCTGGACTCCCATGTTAAATGCACCCCATTTTTTCATACCCCTACTATCCAACTATGCATGGAGTTGATTTTATATAGTGTGGCGAGCGCAGCGAGCCCCCGTGCCCGAAGCGTGGTGAGCGCAGCGAACCCCGCGAGGGGACGCTGTCTCATAAGAAAAACGGGAGTCCAGATATTACATAAGTCCCGGGGGTCCTCCCATTTATCACTGGTCTTGTGCGACCGACAACCCTTTCCCTCTTTCTTAGTATATGTTATCCTGTTTGATATATCAGAGCTGGGATTGTCATAAATAGGATCACTAGTATATATCCTGAATGGAATGTGCCTACTCTACTGCATCATTTACATGAGGTGTCTGGCCTTAACTTTGTCATAATATCCAGCCTTTTTGTACGCCCCAATCAGTTATCCGTTCATCATCCTTTATTTCCCTGCTTTCTTCAGAACCTATATGCAAGTTCCACGACATGTATCTGGACTTCATGTCTCAATATTTTTTTGTGAATATCCTCAGAATCGCGATGGAAAAAATACTGACTACTCTCCTGCTCTTTCTCATGTACGATGGGCCAATACTAGCTTTCTGACTTATCTCCTTTAATGAAGCTGAATATTGGCCGGATTAGTAGATGATAACTGTACTTAGCTCTGCTGCTACTAAGCAACTGGCCAGTTTGGTATATATATTCTACTTCTGAGTTTATCCTATTATCTTGCTCTACTGCTTGTATCTTATGTTTTTGTATAATAGGATAAATTAGACTATTCTTCTGTCTTATCGAATACTACAAGGTCACTGCCACAGTCGGTCCATATTGCTTACATCCTTCAGTTGGGGGGGGGGGGGGGAGGGGTTAACTAGAATGGTATAAATTAGCTACGATGTAGATGTTTCTATCCTGTTGGTTTTGCGGGTATCCTATTCATCTAGCTAAAGAACACTGGTTTACTACCTTCTCTATCGGGGAGGGAGGGATTATTTAGATTAGTGTCGTTTAGACATAATGCAGTTAATAGGGTGGGGGGTAGTTGGTTTAGGGGCTCCAGGTATGCCTAAATTGGGGGTAGGTTATACAGGGTGGGGGGTTTTGAGGTAGGTTTGCTTTGGGATTTAGTGTTTTTTTTTCTTTCATTCCTGAATAATTGGGCATATGTTTGTTTTATTTTGGGTTAACTTGACTGCTGCAATCTATACTAAATTATGCGACTGTGTACCATTCTTATCCACTATATGATACTGTATGCGTTGCTTAGGTATGGTCATGCCCGAATGGCGCCTTCGGGGACTAAAATGCTACAATACTATAATTGTGCTTCATATATCCTGTTTATCATCACATGGCTGTATGTACCTGGTGCATTCACTCTTCTTTGTTTTGCAGATTTATACTGTTGCCCTTTTTGCCCTTATATATATATATATATATATATATATATATATATATATCGAAAGAATGACCCCACGTGCGCCCTTAGTGTGTAAGCAGCTACTCTAGAACCTCCCCTGTTAGTGGGAGGTGACAATAGAGATAGGAAAAAAGGGGTATAGAGAGCGCTTTTACCACCACGTGGAATTTCCACCAATTACAGTTAAACACAATACAGTACAATGTGTAATCATAAAACCAATGTGTTTTATTGTAGTATTCGAGAGTTCACATCTGGAAATAATATCCTTTTCGGAATATCAATAACCCGACGCGTTTCGTCTTAACAAAGACTTCATCAGGGGTTTAAACAGAATTAGATATTGAACGTTTATACTGGCGTATTAGTCCTTCAATGATGATTGGCAGGCTGTAGTAACTCTCTGGACAGATGAGGAGGTGAGGGAATTGCTCAACATAAGGGGTGACGAGGAGATCCGCAGACAGATCACCGGAACCGTAAAGGACGCTGTGGTCTACAAAAATATTGCAATGGTATTGGCATCCCGTGGCTACAAAAGGACACAGCAACAGGTGGTCAATAAGCTCAAGGCGCTCCGGAAACAATTCATGAAGGTACACGACCACAACAGACACAAAAGTGGTGCGGCACGCCTAGAATGGAAACACTATGACCAGTGTGCAGGTGTTTTTGGATACACAGCATTAGCCACGCCAGTCAGGCTGTCATCCAATTTATCTGCTTCAAGCAGCCAGGCTTCTGCGAGGGACCATGACAACAGCAGCGTTGCAGACTCTTGTCCACCGTCGCCACTGTTAATAGATGATGACCCGGCAGACACCATGGAGCAACATCCTGGGGGCCATGATGACAGTATCGGTGCGTCTGTTGAAGCGGCAGAAGGGACACAGGCCGTAGCCTGTACTTCATCTGGAGTCAATACATCGGCTGGAGCCACGCCATCTCCAAATAGCCAGACCCCACCGTTGCGCAGCAACAGTAAGTACAAATGTATTAAAAAATGTGTGATGCCACTATTTATTTTACAGTGTGTGTGTGTATATATATATATACATACATACATACACACACACACACACAGACAGACTCACACCCACAAGTACTAGCGTAATATTTTTTTTTTGGGGGGGGGGGGGTATATGTGTGCAATCGTTTGTGTGTGTGTGTGTGTGTATATATATATATATATATATATATACATACACATACACACACATACATATACACACACACACACTGACAACCAAAGAATCTTCCAACTGAAGATTTTGCCAACATCATTTATTAAAAAAAATATTTGTAAACTTTTGCAGTGTTGCTATTGTGGAGGTGGACGAATACCACAACCACGTGTTTGCTACCTCCACTGCTATGTTAATACAATATTAAGCGGATTGTAATGTTCCTTTTTTTTCTCCCTTTTCTAGTATATTCGGTTCCTCCGAGAAGAAAGCGAGTGAACAAAAACGAACAAATGGCCAGAGTCATGGCCAATGTCATTGGCGAAAAATTGCAGGAAATGGACGCAGCAATGTCCGCACAAGAAGATGCTCGCCTAGATAGATTTCTTAGTAAGAGCATTGAAGATGGAACACTGCCCAGATTACCCTTGAAATGCTTCTTACAGAGCCACTCCTTAGTTGCCTGGGCGGTGTGTTTGGGGTCATTGTCATGCTGGAAGACCCAGCCACGTCTTCAATGCTTTTACAGAGGGAAGGTTTTTGGCCAACATCTTACGCTACATGGCCCCATTCATCCTCTCCTTAATACGGATCACTTGTCCTGTCCCCTTTGCAGAAAACAGCCCCATGCTTTACAGTGGGTACGGTGTTTTTGGGATGCCGCTCGTCATTCTTCTCCCTCCAAACACGGCGAGTTTATACCAAAAAATTCTATTTTGCTCTCATATGACCACATGACATTCCCCCAATCCTCCGCTGGATCATCCAGATGGTCACTAAGAAAGTTTAGACAGGCCTGGACATGTGCTGGCTTAAGCAGAGGGACCTTTCAGGGGGTGCAGGATTTATGATAACCTTTGAGGCTGTGTTCCCAGCTCTCTTGAGGTCATTGACCAGGTCCCCCTGTGTAGTTCTGGGCTAATTCCTCACTGTTCTCAAGATCATTGATACCCCACGAGATGCGATCTTGCATGGAGCCCCAGGTCAAGGGAGATTGTCAGTGATGTTGTCTCACCAAGCTGTTTGCATATTGTCAAAAAGCTCATCCTAGCCTTGTGCAGCTCTACAATTTTTGTCCCTGGTGTCCTTAGACAGGCCTTTGTTCTTGACCATAGTAGAGCGGTTGCAGTCTGACTGTTTGAGGGTGTGGACAGGTCTCTTTTATACAGATAACCAGTTCAAACATGTGCCATTAATACAGGTAATAAGTGGAGGATAGAAGAGCTTCTTAAAAAAAGAAGTAACAGGTTTGTGAGAGCCAGAACTCTTGCTGGTTGGTAGGTGTCCAAATATTTTTTCCCACAAGACTATACAAATAAACTGATCAAAAATCATACACTATGATTTCCATTGTTTTTGCCCACATTTTAGCTCTCACAGTTGAATTTAACCTATAATGGAAATTACAGACCTCTCATCTATTGAAGTGGGTCAACTTGCACAATTGGTTGCTGTCCAAATACTTTTTTACTCCACTGTATATGTATGTTGTGCTTCTTCCTGCACAAGTGTAATGATCGGGAAATTGCATTGGTCTATCATATGGATCCAACCCGAATGCAGTAGTAGGTTGGCATAATTGCATGACCCAGTATTTCATAGAGAAAAATTAATCTATGGGAAATAGATTAAACTGAAGATTTACAACACATTGGCTTCTACATATGAAACTATTTAGACATCGTCCAAACAAGGAATAGCCCTAACAGATGCAAGATGTATGGGCTTTACTTAACCCTTTGAGTGCCAAGTGAAATTTTCAAAATAGGTGTAAAAAATTGGCAAGCAAACATTTTTATTTATCATAATGACCTGTAATGTTTACTTTATATACAGAATGATAACTTATTACATAACATTTTTTACTTTTTATATAACAAATGTGAGCGACGCTGGCATTTTTAGCAGATATTTTAAATATCTCTCACAGACGTTGGCACTCAAAGGGTTAATACTTTCTGATAGGAGGCTGCAGCTTACACAAAGCATATTAAACTAAGCACCACCAGTGTTATACCAGCGCTCCTGTGTGATTTTCTTAAGCCCCATACACATGGGGGGAAATATCGCTGAGCTATATATCACTCAGTGTCCCGTTTGCATCAGCGACCAGAGATGGTCGATGATGAAAAAAACTGCCGGGGGAGCCCGGCAGTGGAAATCAGCTGGTCGCGGGAGCATGTTCCTGCGACCAGCGATCACTATGGGGGAGAAAACGGGAGCGCGCACCTGGCGTTATATCGCCGGTGCACACTCCCATCACGGGCAATATGGTCGCTCATTGACCATATTGCCCGCGATATTAGACAAAATCGCCCCCGTGCGTACACAGCCTCTCTGCTGTCACTCTGCTACTTTCTGGAAGTATCAGATCTTGAAACAGGTTAATCAATGCTACACAAGCCAGGTGGTTTTACTGTGATAGGCCTGTCAATCATAGCTTATGTCAGCTATGGGAAGGAAAGTATTTCAAATATAAGTGTTCAAATAAATAACTACTATTGGTACTTGTGAGTTATCTGGACGCCCGATTTTTTGATTGTATGCCTTAAGTTAAGGCATACAATCAGATGCGATGCGATGCGATATCGCATCGCATCGCATGCGACCATCGGATGCGATGACCCGATTTTTCCATAGGAATCAATGTTAAAATGATTCCTATGGAAAAAGGGGTCCTTTTCATACCCCTACTATCCAAGTGGGCATGGAGTTGGATATAAACCTGTGGCGAGCGTAGCGAGCCACCGAGCCCGAAGCGTGGCGAGCGAAGCGAGCCCCGCGAGGGGACGGTATTCCGTGTCCCCTCGCGGGGCTCGCTACGCTCGCCACGCTTCGGGCTCGGTGGCTCGCCACAGGTTTATATCCAACTCCATGCCCACTTGGATAGTAGGGGTATGAAAAGGACCCCTTTTTCCCATTGAATTCCATGTTAAAATGGACTCAGTCCATTTTAACATTGATTCCTATGGAAAAATCGGGTCATCGCATCACATCGCATCCGATGGTCGCATGCGATGCGATGCGATGTGCCCGATCCGACCCGATTTTGAAATCGGGCGTCCGGATAACTCACAAGTACCCTACTATTTCTAGAAAGACCTCCAATATTGTATGTGAAGAATAAGTTGAAACCAGAATTACGTAATATATATATAAAACATAAGGAGTGTTCAGGCAACAAATTGTAATTTTGATTAATGCAGTGGTCTTAAATTAATAATGGTTTATGCACAAATCCAAACTTAGATTAGTCAATAAAGAGATGTGTTTAAAGCAAGTATGCTGCAAAGAGGTATACAACTGTACGTTGCAGATAAACATATTAAAAAGTTTATTTAATTTGGTCAGCACGCCGATCCACAGTCAATGATTTCCTTCCTTTTAACATTCGGCGAAGGATCACTTCTATACCACCCCTGGTGCTTATTCGCTTCAGCCAACCATGAGTTCTTATGCGCTTGATAAATTTAGGCTGGTACTCCATGCCCCTCTTCTTGGTGCGGACAGGTAACAAGCTCCAGTGTGAGGGGAGAGTGCGGGTAAGAATGCCACCACCAGCAGGCAGGGAGGATGAAGGGATCTCGCTCAGGCTGAAGCCCTGGATCACACTTGCAAAACTTCTATTCTGTCCATAGAAAGATGTTCTCATTGACAAAAACCTTAAATAGAAATAATGGTAGAAGTTATAAAGCCAGTATGTAACAGGACACCCATCCCTCAGTAACCATACCAGCTTTAGCGCATCTATTGCGCGAATGCTGTGCGGTCATTCAAGGTTGTTTAAACGGCACACAGCCCCTGCCGACCCCTAGCATTTACTTTCCAAGGCGGCAGCTAGGTGTTGAGGAGGCTACCATTGCCTCTGCCGTAACAGAACGCTCCACGAACAGGCATACGACACACACAGAAGGTCAACGCAGGATAACAGAAGCATGCACTAAGGTAACCTCTGGAGATCGCAACGAAACTATGCGGGCTACACCGCTACCCTATCCCGCCGGCTCCTCCACGCCTTCCCAGTTACTGTTATCCATCCCCTCACCTTCCCAGCACTGCCGCCGCCGCCATGTTGCTGTCACTTGAGACTCACGCGCATGCGCCTTATCTTCACGTCTCATCGCGCACATCTCAGGGGCTTCTGGGAGTTGAAGTCTACAGCACGGCGGAAGGAGCTGCAGGGTTGGTCAATTACTGCTCTCTGTCTCTGCACCTATCATGTCACGTCGTGTCTTCAGATCAAGGCGGCAATAGGGATGGCCATCGGCACATCCCCCATCGATGCTTGCCATCGATGACTTCTAAAGCAGGAACCATCGATGGCTATAATCCATTCTATCTCACACCATCGATGGTTCCTGCCATCGCTTGGCCGCGCATGAGGTTTCTTTTGCGCATGCACGCACCTTCCAGTGGGGCGGGCCGCCTGCAGCGATGCCGCTGGACGCAATGACGCTGCGCACGCAGTGCGCATGCGCCCATAACTTTTACCATCGGAAGCCATCCATCGATGGCATAAAACTATTCGACCATCCACTATCGATGCCCAAAACATCGAGCACTAGGTCCCAACCATCGACATTTTGGGAACATCGATAGTCGATGGCCACCCCTATGCGGCAAGCATATTGCTCTACGGCAGCCACAACAACGGCTATTTTAGTGCGCGTGCTGTAAAATAGTATTCTAACACGGCACAGTCTAATACAGCACAGTTAAGCTACATACACACTAACGAATACTGAAAAAGATATCACTCAGAAAGGGCTTTTTAAGCAACATATTTTACATTATCCTCTAGAGCAGGGATGGGGAACCTTTAGCTCCCAGCTGTTGTTAACCTACAGCATACTTGCCTACTTTTGAAAACTAGTTTCAGGGAGATTATAGTTGGTAGCAAAATTTTACATAGCACCCCATTGAGGGGGCGCGTCATGCTCCACCCAAAGGTTGTGTCTAGCTCCATATATGGAGATAATGTGACAAGAGATTGTGAACGTGGCACCTAGAATTGTTGGTCATGCACTGCTACATCTGAGAGGAATCTTTTAAAATGACTTATATCCAAATGTAGATGAGCAGTTAGTAAGAGATACTATACTTGGTAAAGTGCTGGGAAATGGCGCTGATGATTCAATGTAAATGTATCTGTCTCTCATTCCATTTTTCCCCAAAAATATAACAGTGTAATGTGGGCTAGGTAAAATGAGGGAGATTTTTATACTAATGAGGGAGAGAAGGAGATTTCTGTTATTTCAGGGAGTCTCCTGCAGAATGCAGGAGGGTAGGCAACTATGACCTACAGTTAATCCCAGCATGCCCTGTAACAGTTTAGCATGGCCAAATAGCAAAACTATAGCAGAGAATGCTGGGATGTGTAGTTCAGAAACAGCTGGGAGCCACAGGTTCCCCATCCCTGCTCGAGTCGAGTGTGTACATTCAATGTCATTAATGATGTGAGATGCCGCACATCATTAACATACCCCTCCGTCTTCTGAATATGCGGATTCCGCTGAAGTCACTGACCGATATCGGTCAATGTGTATGCTCATATTGGCCACCCACTTTCGATATCGCAAACTATGTCGGCCATGGCCAGGGTTGTCTAGTGTGTATGGCCATTGATGTTTACTATTGATGGTGAAATGATAAGTGACCATTGATGGTTGCATACTATTTGCTAGGTAACCGTCAATGGGTTCACAGTTCGATGGGTCATTCCTGTTCTTTAACTGACTGGCCCAGTGGCCAATCAGAATCTGGGTGGCGGGTCTTTGTGGGTGTTGGGGGCAGAGGTATGCTCAGTGGCCAGGTACCTTGTATAATAATAATAAAAACAGACTTCGGGTGGTTTCCTACCATCAATGGCAAAACTATTCACCAATCATAATGGCTTCATATGAAGGTGTCTAATATATACATTTAATGGGTAAAATTTCAGAACATTATATTTATATGTGTGTGTTTATCTATCTATAGATCTATTTATATATAGTAGGCAATATGCAATGTCCAGCTGTAAGCAGAGGCGGAGCTGTGAGAACACTGGTGGCTGAATAGAGAAGCCGCGATGCGAGATGGAGCAATGTTGACAGGCTCGGTGTTATAGAGTGAGGACTGAGGAAGAGAGAGCCGCTGAGGAGAGGAGAGCACGTCTGGAGCTGCACTGCAGGAGAGAGGAAGCTGACCAGGGGTTCGGAGGGCTGAGATGCAATAACAGGGGAGATCTAATAGATGGAGAGACACAGAGCCAAATGTAGCAAGCTTCGTGAAGTGTCATAAACAACCAGCCAATCAGCTCCTGACTGTCATTTTTAAACCCAGCCTGTAACATGGCAGTTTGGAGTGATTGGCTGTTTATCACTCTATTTTTACTTTTTTCAAGCTTGATACGTCTGGCCCTCAAAGAGGATGAGTCTGTAGAGGGATGGCAGGGGTACTGTAAACACAGCACATATATGATGCTGGAGAGACACAAGAGAGGATAAAGCTAGAGAGACAGATGAGAGGATGAGGCTTGCATCGCCATCCCCTGCAAAGATGAATCCCGCTACATCTGTAGACAAGGATGAGGATAAAGAGATACAGGTGATGACGAGGCTGGAGAGAAAAATGCAAGAATTAGGCTGGACAGGGGAGATCTAAAACATGAATGTATTGATCTCCAAAATTTTTGTTGTCCTGCCTAAAGGCCGCCATACACTATGCGATTTGGCCCCGATTTCACCCGATCCAGATGGATCGGGCAGTGAAATCGGACCAAATCGCAGGTTTTGACACCCGGTCCGACCCGATGCGCGGTCCCGTGCGCATCGGGTCAGAGTCGGGACATCGGACCGGCTGCACATAAGATAAATCTTATGTGCAGCCGTGGGGACTCTGAGGACACCTGTGAGGGAGGGGGGCGGGAGACGCCGGCGAGGGAGGGGGGCGGCAGGGGGAGCCGGAGCAGGGAGCTGTCATTCTCCGTCCGGGTAGGGGGGGGGGACATGCCGCTAGTAGTGCGGATGCTGCGGGGGACACAGGCGGCAGTGACATAGAGCCAGGCGGGGGGAGCCGGGAGCTGTCAGCACTGAAAAAAAAAAAGCCCATTCAATGAATGGGCAGCCTGTGATTGGCTGAGCGCTCTCCAATCACAGGCTGCCCATTCATTGTATGGGCTTTTTTTTTTTTTCAGTACTGACAGCTCCCGGCTCCCCCCGCCCGGCTCTATGTTACTGCCGCCTGTGTCCCCCGCAGCATCTGCACTACTAGCAGCATGCGTCCGTCCCCCTAGCCGCCTTGCAGCATCCCCCGCCCACCACCTCGATGTGCCCGGCCCCCCTGCTCGTTCCACATTGCAGCTCCCCGGGAGTTGCAAATGATACATCGCATGCGATGTATCATTTGCAAAACTTGGCACATCAAGTGCCAAATCGTGTGTCCCCCTCCCGGGGAGCTGCAGGGGGAAATCAGGTCCGACTTGTCTTAGGACAAGTCGGACTAAGGTATGGGGGCCTTAAGTGTAAGTATAATATAATGAAAAAAGAGTATGATTATCCATTGGGGTGCTGGACGGGGTCCCGACAGTCGGGATCCCGACCCGGCATTCACCCAACGTCAGGATCCCGACTGTCAAAACACCGACAGACGGGTTCCCGACGGCAGTGGGCTATTTTCCCTCATGAGGGTCCACGACCCCCATAGAGGGAGAAAAGAATAGGTGGCTTGCGTAGCGAGCCACCGTGCCCGCAGTGTGGCGAGCCCGCAAGGGGCTTTGTTGCGCTCGCCATGCTGTCTGGGTCCGGCCAGTCGGGATCCCAATGTCGGGATAATGACTGTTGGGATCCCGACTGTCGGACCCCTATAACACACCCATCCACTGGGTTTAAAGTGATGGGAACAAGGTGGAACTGAGTTCCACCAACCTTCACCCTGTACAGTGATTATACCAAAAAGCCTACACAACTGGGCCCTGCTCTGCCTAATGGGGGGGGGGGGGGGAACACAGGTGATCAGTATGCAGGAGCACATGGCAGACAGTATAATGAGCTGGACAAGCTGAACATTATATTCCATTCAAAGGGAAAAAGAACACACGAGTGTGAGTTATTGTGAACATGGCCTTATTGTGTACACTGCTAGGAACATATTCATGCTGGTAGCTGTCATAGTTCTTGTAACTGAAGGTACAGGAGCATTGGGAAAACTTTTATTTTATAAGTGAATTGCCCCTCATGGGCAATTTGTATGACATTTTTGTGTTCTCATGTTTGTGTGTGATTCCTATGGGTGCTCCAATTTCCATCCATACTCAAAAATGGATTCAGTGTGTGTGACCAGCAGAGAGGATAACAGCAGACAGAAGGCTGACAGTGGCATCCCACTGAACAGAATCCAGACAGGAGCAGGATAAATATACTTAGCCTCTCCCCTACCACCCTAACCCTCCCTACTTGCAGCCTGAACCTCCCCCTTGCTGCAGCCTAACCCTAACTTTTGCCCCCTAGCCCCTAGTAAACTAACCGCACCTCCTCCCTGGCCTAATAGTGTGACACCCTGGCACACTTACAATCGGTATGTCGGCTGTTGGGATTTTGGCCTCTTCATCTCCACTGATGTTGGGATTCCAGCTCCAATGTTGTGGCTTATGCCCCGGTTTCCAGTGCCAGTATTTCGACCACCAGCATCCCGATTACTGGCATTGTAACCACATCCCTAAATAAAATACTGGTAGGTTAAATGACTCTTGACAAATAAATTATGCTTAGTGTGTGTGCATGCCCATGTCATAGGGAATATGAGCTATTTGGCAAGTTCTGAATGTCCGCGCATGCATGCACGTGGAAGTGCGCATGTGCGAGCATTAAGAAACTTGTGGCCGCATTCTTAGGGATGACAGGGCATGACATCATACGCAGCCAATGCGACCTGAAACATGGCCACCCAGCTAGACTGCGCGGTTCTTGTGTATTATCACGGCGCCCAATTTCATCTAAATCACATACGAGCGCAGCGAGCCCCACGAGGGGACGCGGAAAACGATCCCGAAGCATGGCGAGCAGACTCGGAATACACGTCAAGTTATCAGTGTCCCCTCGCAGGGCTCGCCACGCTTCGGGATCATTTTACGCGCCCCCTCGCGGGGCTTGCTGTGCTCACCACGCTTCGGGCTTGGTGGTTTGCTGCGCTTGCCACGCTTTATAAAATCAACTCCACGCCGACGTGGATAGTGGGGGTTTGTACAGGTCGGGAGGACGCGTACCGCGTCCGCTCGCCACGCTTCCGGCTAACTTGAATAGTGGGGGATGGAATAGCATGCAAATCGGCAGAAAATCGCGGAAAATTAGCAGAAAATTGTCCGCTAACGATCGCATCCAATTTTGCATGCGATTTGCGGACGATTTCGCGGGCGCCGTGATAATACACTAGTACCGACTGCACAACCAGGGGGCTACTCTTAGTATGTGGGTATCCTTCAGTGTCACTTGTACCAGTGCATTTATTGGCAAGCTGCTTAATCAGATTGTGATGTCACTCAGGTGCTAAAAGGGAGGGGTAATTCTGTTTAGGAAAGAACATTTTGTATCCCAATTGCACACTGAGTGAGAAATAACACTACATAATGATCAGATAATATAGAGATCTTGGTTGCATATATCATCAGATATAGGGCTAAGCCCCCAGGCCATATGTCAAGGCGTATCTGTGTCACTGGGGGTCCCTAATACTGGGTATAGACCCCCAGTGACACAGAGATGCCTTGACGGACGGCCGATATATGCAACCAAGATCTCTCTATTATCTGATCATTATGTAGTGTTATTTCTCACTCAGTGTGCAATTGGGATACAAAATGTTCTTTCTTCACTTGTACCAGTTGCAGATTTGAATAGCATTGCACAGGTGTTTTTAGATAGGGCCTGGGGTGGACAGAAGATTACGATACCTTCTTTTCGTACAAATGGCGGTTTGCTAAGATATCTCAGCGTCTGTGAACGCTGCCTCGCAATCCAGCTTGTGTACGTCTCCAGATCGGCTACAGGATGGATGCCCCGGATGTCAGCAGTTTTGCCGTGGTGTATGTATATACATGCCTTGTGGTAACCAGCCCACAGTGTCTTTATCTATGGTACGCTCACATTCTTTCTGTACCTTGGAGTTGTTTTTACTTGATTAAAGTTACTCTTTTAATGCACTACAAAGCGCCCCTTCTGTACTTGTTTCTCTGCACAGATTTCCACTCCACGGTTCCAGGAGTTTATTGAGAAGGGTGCTGCAGCCATTTCAGTGGTCTGTGTGCGATTTAACCCCTGAAGGACTATCAGGTGGACTATCTGCTGGTTAAAAGGACATTATCAGCGCCTATGCCAATATCTCTTCCCCATATATATATATTAATGAATTTTGTGGATATTTAAAATAATGACCAGAGACCAAGAAATCATGTATTTTCATTATTATTTTGGTACTATTGTATCAAGTATTGGAGAGAGAAATAGCAAACTTGACTAAAGCAACAAATCAGCTTTGTTCTACCTGACATTTATCTAGCACAGTTTTTGAAAGGCAGAAGCTGATTTGTTGCTTTGAGCAACATCCTCACTTTACCTCTCTCCATTGCTTAATACACCTCCAACAGAATCCTAATACATTTAACATTAAATACCTGGCATGTTTGTAGTGATGTAATCAACTAATAATTGGTTTCTTTATCTATTAATGAACGTGTGTCATCCTAGAGATGTTATTGTTATGCACTATCCAATCAGAAGGCAGTAGGAAGTAAATACTAGATTGAGGAGTTTTACATAAATTAATAAACAATAAAGTGGATAGAGAATTGATTTACTCACTTATTCACCTGTCGGGAGAACAACAGGAAGTAAGTACAGTATATTGTTATTGTAATTAATAGTACTGTAGCAATGCTACAGTTAGGGTACTTGGCATTACATATTATAAATTATTATTATTATTATACTGTAGTAACTACTGTAAAATTTGTATTAGAAGTTGTATATATTTCTCTGTATTCGTCTCTACTGTATCATGGATATTTTTGTTTGATGATGAAGTGGTAGATCAGTTAAATGTGTCCACAGTAGACCTGCTTCACCCTGTGCACACTACATGGTAGGTAAATTAGATCCAAGAATAGATAAATCCATGGCTTGTCACAGATGGTTAAATACAATTGACTAAGGTGATAATTAAGTCACCTGTGGCCAAGAATGGATATACTTAAAACTTGGTTCATTGGAGCGACTTGAGGGCCATGTTTGGGAATCTCTATCCTCAGGTTATTTATATATCACTTGTAACAAAGTGGTAGTGGACACTTCATCTATCTATGAGCGCGCATAGGGCTCGACAAATGACACATATTAAATGTTATTTTACGCTTTAGACATTGTTCAGTTGATGGACAGCTATTGGGAAGAAGCTTTTAGCGGTTCTGGTCAACTTTGCATGGATGACCCTGTAGTCTCTTCCTGATGGAAGCTCTTCAAACAGGTTGTGGCCAGAGTGAAGCTTATCCACCACAATTTTACAAGCAAGGTTCTTGACCCTGGACAAGTATAGTTCCTGGACAGGTATAGTTCCTGAATAGACGGGAGGTCAGCCCCAACAATCTTTTCCGCTGACTTTACTACCCTTTGCAGCCTATCTTATAATATTCATAATATGTTTCTACTGAATATGTGTGAGAGTCATGAGATAAGGATTATTTAGATTTTAGAACGAATTTACTTGACTGTTGGCTTCAGTTCAGGTGACGTACTTGTAAAACAGTATTTCTTTACTACCAAAAAGGAAAGAAAGTACATTCATCAGAAGCTTCTTCTGATGAAGGACTCTTTATAGTCCGAAAGCGCTTAAGCAAGGGACGTCTAATACTGGGTGACCGGAGGAAAGATTGGAGATACCTATGTGAGGAAAGCGTTTGGACAGTAACCGGGACTGGACAGTGTTTTCCTGCTTACATCTTTAGGACCCCACTTCATGACTATGGTTCCCTGGGATACCATATGAATATGTTGATATGCGTGTTTTTCTTTTAAAATTGTGAGTGCACTTGTGAATAAATTTATGTTATTATGAAACAATATTGCACTTTGGAGGTTACTCTGGTTGGTGCGCAAATTTCCGAATTATTTCGGAGCGGACCTCACGACCGCTGTGCGGACATCGTACGAAGAAACGCCCACCGGTCCTCCGCATTCGGATGGATTAGTTTTTTAGATAAATTCGTTTTTTTATAAGTTTTTTAGAGAAAAACAGGAGGCTTCATGGACTTTTAAGAGGAAAGTTGTTACATGATATATACCCTCGTTGGATGGTTCATGTTTTGGGTGGCGCTATTTCTAGATCACAATTATTGAATGAGCTTGAAATTTAGTCCAGTGGTTCCCAAACTTTTTGGAACCACAGCACTGCTAGTATCGGAATTTTTTCACATCATCCCTATTACATTTGTTTATTAATTAGAATTAAAAAATTATATATTAAATTAAGTAGATTGTTTATATGTCATCCTTAGTTTTAATTATTTGGTTTGGGACAAGATTTATTTCTGTTTGTCCACGTATTTTATGATTGTCAGCTGCTAACATTGGTTTTGCCTATTACGTTGACCATAAATAATTGGAACTGGTCACGGGCCACTAACCCGTGGCACCCCTGCAACTGTTCCAGGGCACCCCAGGGTGCCACAGCAGTTTATTTTATAGTGCAGCATATTCCGTTGCAATTGGAAACAACAGAATTAGAACACAACTTGGTAATAACAGACAAACCTAGAGGTGGGAAGGCCCAGCATGCACACTTACAATGAGCATAGATACACAATGACAGGTGTTACATATTGTATAATGGTCTAGCCAGATTGCAGAGGTTCTTGTTATGTTGTATTATATATTCATACTGGAATTTTTACCAGGGGTCAGTATACAGATGTAGCGCCGCTCATCTTGTGCTGGGGCTCTCCTGACCACCCCCACTGGCGAGCGGACGCTGCATTTGACTGGGACATGCAAGCATCTCATACGCACGGGCGTCCCAGTTTCCCATCGGCAGGGGATGGGAACCCTGCCCATCTCCGCTTCAGGGAGACGGGCAGGGTGAGGGGGGGGGGGGAGCGGGGAGGTGTGGGATTGCTATGAGGGGCGGCAGGGACCCGGGGAGAGCTCCAGTTTAAGGGAATGCGCGTGCGTCTCGTGCAAGTGAAGACAGAGAAAATATTTATTTACAGTTTCTTATGTGAATCTATATTTGGACTGTACAAATAAAAATACAAGAACGGGTTCTTGGCACCCTAGGCAAAACTTCTGCCCCCCTCAATTACCCCTTTCCTGATCAGTCAGAGGAAAGTGCTCCAGCCATCCAGCTTACTGAAAACCATTCTGGATTATCAGAAGGGGGTTTCCAGAGGGGCGTAGCAAAGCACGGAGATGGACACTTAGGTGACCCAGTATATGCCGGGTCAGTTAAAGTATTATATATAGACCAAATGTATATAAATAATTATATATATATATATATATATATATACATACACATATACAGGGGCGTCAACAGCAGTGTAGACCCCTGGGCATAGCAATGTATCGGGGCCCCTACCGATCCTCCAGCGGTAGGGGTGGGGGGTGCTATGAGCAGAAGCTTTGATGTCCCGTGGGTGGAAGGGGGTATTATATCAACCGCTCAGCACTTAGGGCCTGGATCAGTAATTTCCACTAATTACCCCTTTACTGCACAGATGGTGGGAGATGGAGCGGGAGAAGGGGGGCATTGGGCTGAATGAAGGGGCCCTGATACATAACTTCCAGGGTGGTAGAGGATGTTTAATACGCAGAGGAGGGGTGTATAGTGGAGTGGGCTTATTATTCATAATTTTCTGGTGGGAGGACAGCTTGCTTGACTGCAGATATCTCAAGTTCCTGGAAATAGATTTTTTAGATGTTAATGGAATTAAAAACTAGAGAATCCAAACTACCGAATGGTACTGGGGACTAGGGGATCAGAGTTCAGGAGGCAGAGCAATCTCCCAAGGAGGATATAAAACTACATACCAGGTGTGTGAAGCTGGAGCAGTAACCAGCTGCTGGAAGGCTGATATCTCTGGTTCTGGGAACAGTAGAGACAATCTACTAGTGCAGTGGTTCCCAAACTTTTTTGCATCACGGCACACTAGATTATCAGAATATTTGTCACGGCACCCCTAGATGCAAAGTTTGCTTCCGAGAATTTCAGAAAACAATATTAAATTAAATAAGTTGTGCTTATATTTCATCCTTAGGTCCAGTTATGTGGTGAGGGACAGAATTCACTTCTGTTTATCCACATATTTAAAAACTGGAAGCCACAAGCTCTGGTTTTGCCTATTACATTGACCATAAATAATTTGAATTGGTTCTGGACCACCAAACCGAGGAACCCCTGCAAGTGCTCTGAGGCACCCCAGGGAGCCTAGGCGCACAGTTTGGGAACCACTGCACTAGTGTCTTCCAAAGGGGAAGAGTCCCAGCTTTTGGAATATACCCTCAGAAAAACTCTAAGTAAGACAGAACCTGAAATATCTGACTGGGAATAGCAATTAACATGCTTGGGTGGGGACCACTGCTTTGAAGTCAGATATCTCCGGTTACAAGGGCCAATTTTTAAAATTCCTGCACCCATAGAAATAGGGGACCCTCAGCTTTCAGCCTAGGGCACTTAGACTCCTGGGGGGTCTGGGTACTCAGAAACCCCCCCTGCATGCGCAACTGGTGTGTATGGGCCTTTATTCCACCACCTTATCAACCAAGGTTTGTAATGGGCTTTAAGACTGATGCTAATGAATTGGAACAGTTCTTCAGATATTAATGATTTCACTTTTTCAAGGGTGGTGGTTCTGGTCTAATGCTGCCTGTGGCATGGTTCTGCTACTGACTCCACATTCCACCTTTTCCTGAAGCTTGGTGGTATGTCCCCTTGCAGATAACCACTACATACAAGCATACTTGCCTACCTGACCCTCTCCATGCGGGAGAAAATGCTCTGTTCCTGGACTTCCCTGATAATGTATGATTGCCATCACCTGTGGGGAGCTAGGTAAAGATGTTTCACCACAGGTGATTGCAATCAGGAAGTCCAGGAACAGAGCATTTTCTCCCGCATGGAGAGGGTCAGGTAGGCAAGTATGCATACAAGCATTTGGTCGTAGGCTAGTGAAAGGATGCCCTGCTTGGGTGTGGTATAGCTTACAGACATTGCCTTGATTGACAGTCAATGGGCCGACATGCACAAGGTCGACATTGACAAAAGATCAAAACAAGCAAAAGGACGATATGGGCAATGTTGACACATAAAAAGGTTGACACAAGTTGTTCACTCTTTTGTGGTAATGTTAACCACTGAGCACATAGACCCCACAATTATTGTGCCACGTTGGGCCAGGTGCCTCATTTCACTACTATCTGTATCTGCAATATATATTTTTTTTTAATTGTACAAATACATTAAATCATCTATACCTTGAATGCAAATTGTGATGATAAGGAATTCTTAATATCAGAGGAAGTATAAGTATAGTAACAAAAATGGACGAGAGTCCCAAAGCTATTTTTTGTTTATATATATCACATCTGTTTAATATAATCTGACTAATTTACTTGTATTTCATATGTTTATATATCTTATCATATCTATTTACTTAATATCCGTACAAACGGAGCAATATATTGCTCAGTGTCCCGTGTTAATCAGCGACCAGAGATGGACGCTGATAAAATAAAAATGAGACTCTGCTGGGGGAAACAGCTGACTGCAGGAGCATGCTTCTCTGACCAGCGACCACCCCAGGGCTGGTCACAGGAGCGCACTCCAGGCGACAGTAGCCCTGTACACATATAAGCGACCATATACCCGGCAATATAGGCTAGAATCGCCCCATTTGTATGGGGCTTAACTAATGGTGTGTACACACGGTACAATCAGCATGACATTTTGACTATATAGTCAAAATCGCATGCAGATCGCACAGGTTTTTTACCTGGCGATCCCGATGCGCGCTCCCGTGGCATTGCAAATCGAAACCCAGATAGACTGGGCAGCAATGACTATATAGGGCAAATCTGCACAACATCGTCCAAATCGCATGCATGTCTGCCAGCTTGCCATGCGAAACGATCCGGGATCGAATAGCAAGCCTAATTGACCGTGTGTACACACCAAAAAGCTATTTTGATCTATTTACAATGCAGACAAGTTCTGAATGTCAACATGACCATTTGTTATATTCATGTGTAGGGTTAGGTTTGGGACAAAATATGGCATTTTGACATTTGGGTATAACCATGTTAAATGTCACATATCTATCTAATCTAATTAATCCTTCGATCGATCGATTGGTTGATAGATAGATAAATTGCTTGATCGATCAATCTACACTAGTATCTATCCATCCATCCATGGTACACAAAGCTCTACTTTTGACCTGTAAGTGTGTATTCATTAAATGTACAGTAGTTTTCCAGTAAGTGTGGAGCTGTGTTTGGCACATACAGGGTTAGCTGTCACATCCTATACAAGTGACAGGACCCAGCACTGTTACTAAGTTACTATCCGGCCCTTGTTACATTGGCTGATGCCGCCTCTCTGCAATGACGGCTGATAGGAGCACCATACCCTGTGCTGTGCTCTGCACACACCTCGAAGGAGGGGTCTACTGAGATTCTGTATGGCAACAACAGCATGTAGGGGGGCAGAAGAAGGGTTACATCTTTAGGGGGTGTAGAGCAGCAGCGTAGATGGGAAACAACATGCAAGTATCCATGCCGTGCAGAGTCTCCCTGATCTAATGCACATGCAATGTGGCTGTAAGAAGACAGTGGGTGCAGGATAAGAGAATTAGCCTCAGAAGCAGATTGGCACTGCAGGATTTTCTCTCTTTATCCATCTTTCACCCAGATCCTTAGCTGCAAGCAAATCCACTTCGGGAGCACCAAAAATCGTGATTACATTTGAAAATAAATGAGGTAAGCAGATCTCAGTGTTATTATTGTCTGCAGTCAGATCGCCAGCAAACCTTATATCTAATGCTACTTTCTATTTATGTCCATCTGTTAACTCCATAATCACATGTCACCAGTTCATTAACTGGAGATAATGTGTGTGAGCCACAGCATATGCCAACTGTCAGCTCCATGAACATGTAGATAATTATATTACTGTGCTGTGTTGTGTTGTGCAGGAGCTGCTGTGCTTATTGCACTGTGCAGACGCAAGCTCTGATATTCAGCTCTTGCTTATTCTGCATGGTGACAAGTTATAAGGAATCGGAGGCGTAGACATCAATAGAAGGAGGAGATCAGCCTGAAATTTGCAGGGCAATAAACGTAACCCTTTTACTGCCTGCAGGCATCTCCCAGTATGAGATGTACAGTCATATTTTTGACTGAAGACAGAGCAGCAGCAATGCCCCATACATACACACTAGATGATGTTGCTTACGAATGTAATCAACATTTTCCCACTGAACTCCTGCGAACGATATTGTGCATGCACACTGAACGATGTCGCTTACGACTGGTAGGAGAGCGAATCGTTAACGATATTGAGCGCATATTAAGGTGTCCATACACGTTACAATTATTGTATACAATATTGTATACAATATCGCATCTCATCCGATCTCAGTTTTGCGATGACATCAGATGAGATGAGATCTAGTACAAAAAGTATGTGCAGCACGTACTTTTTGTACTAGATCTCATCTCATCTGATGTCATTGCAAAACCGAGGTCAGATGAGATGCGATATTGTATACAATAATTGTAACGTGTATGGGCACCTTTACAAATTATATCGCTCAGAAGGGCGACAAAGTACACATTTTCCACCGATTGCGGCAGACAGAGTGGGCTCTGCTGCTGGCGAAGATAATTCACATCCACATACTGTAGTTCTGTTCTGACCTACTTATGTGAGAGGAGGTGACACAGGCAGACATACGCTGCAGAAATATGGCTATTTAGGAATGTCTGTAAATAGCAGGATACTGGCCGAATGTTAAGCCGATTTGAATGTTCTGAAAATGTTTAGTGTCTGGGAAACGTCAGGAGAAAATGTAATCACTCAGGAAAATTAGAGTAATGACACACACTAACTATCCTTTGGCTTGAGCTTCTACAAATTACTTCTTGATGGACTCCGACTGTATTTTGCAATAAATACATTAGTGCTAATAAGATATCTTAAGGTTACTCTGCAGACTTCTACCAAACCCACTAGGGATATACATTGCAGGTCTCACGTAAGCAAGCCTGGCCAGTGATTTCTGCTAATGTTTACAATGCAGCTTCTGTGACCTCGACAAAAAACCTACTGCGCCCGCCTGTGCCTGCATTAAGCATAATGTGGAAAAGATGCTTCGCAGGCCTGTTGTCAAGCAGTTGGGAAGATGCTGAAAAATGCATCGTAATCCTGTGGTGCTCAGCGTGAGGGGGAGCTATGCAGACCTGCAAGGAGAGCTGATAAGAGAAAAGGTTGTCATACATGACAACCTACTATAGTCTAAAACATAATGCATAATACTATATCAATGTCTCACACTTTAGGCCTGTATTAAAGAAAACCGGAAAGAATAAAGTAATTGAGTATTGGATGCTATTTACTTACAATGTAAAAATGTGCAAAAACGTATAGCAACCAATCAGACTTTTACTTCACAGTATAAAGCAGTGGTTCCCAAACTGTGCCGTGGCACCCTGGGGTGCTTCAGGGTACTTACAGGGGTAAAATGGATTGGTGGTTCTAGACCAGTGGTAACCAACTCTAGTCCTGGAGAGCTACCAACAGTTCACATTTTCCAGACAACCTAGCTGCTGCACAGGTGCACTCATCACTCACTGACACATTTGAAAAGATCCACACGTGGAGCTAATTGCTTCACTTGTGATTCTGGGCCTTATTTTGGTTCATTCTTTCTGACAAAATCCTTCTTAGATGGGCAAAACCATGTGCACTGCAGGTGGGGCAGGTGTTACTTGTGCAAAGAGAATTAGATTTGGGTGGGGTTTTACTTCAAAGTGAGATCTATATTGCAGTGTAAAAATAAAGCAGTCAGTATTTTCCCTGCACAGAAACAAAATTACTCACCCAAATCTAATTCTCTCTGCACATGTTACATCTGCCCCCCTGCAGTGCACATGGTTTTGTCCATCTAAGAAGGATTTTGTCAGAAAGAATGAACCAAAATAAGGCCCTCTGTGAGGAGATCTGGAAAATGTTGGTAGCTCTCGAGGACTGGAGTTGGCTACCCCAGTTCTAGACCAATTAAAATGATTTATGGTCAATATAACAATACCAGTGCTAGTAGCTGCCAGTCATACAATATGTGCACAAATAGAAGCAAATTCTGTGCCCTACCACATAATGGAACCTAAAGATGACACAAAAATACTTTTTACTTAATTTAATATTTTATTCTATATTTCTCAATAAGAAACTTTTGGCCTAGGGGTGCCAGGAAAAATATTCTGATACTCTAGGATGCCAGGATTCAAATAAGTGCAGGAAACATTGGTATTAAGGCATATTCTTAAAACAAATTTTGCCGGAAAATAGCAATTTTCAGGTGACTCCTGAAGCATTTAATCATCCCCCAGATGTATGTAGGGGTAAACAGGGCCAGGGGCCACATGATCCTGGGGCTGAAAATGTTTAAGGGCCTATTAAAAGAGTGGTAACCGATACCATAGTGGTGTGGCCAGTGCCATGTGGATGTGGCCAGTTCCAAGTGGGCATATACACCCCCTACCATTGGCGTAACTAGATACATGTGGGCACCATAGCAAAAGTTTGTAAGGGCCCCTATTCATCACATAATGCTGAAAATGTATAGAGCACATGACACTTGGCAAAGTGGGCCCTCTCAGCTTTGGGCCCCACAGCAGCTGTACCCCCTGCAACTATGGTAGTTACGGCCTTGCCCCCTACAGATTGAATTGTGACATTTAGCAGCATGGCGTCTTAAGGTGACATTAGCCATTGTCAGTGTCGGACTGGGGCACGAAGGGCCCACCAGGGAAATGCACTCACAGGGGCCCACCAAGGGGGCGTGGTCTTTTTGAAGGGGTGTGGCCATCTGACCAGAGAGGAGTGGCTATACACTATAGAATTTTGGGCCAATTTCATCCGATTTCTGCACTTTGGGACGATAATCGGGCAAAATTGGCCCAAAATCATAGGTGTGTGACATTTGATCCATAAATCCCCCACGTTGATAATAAAGCACATAGGTCCCATAGATAATACAGCAAATACCACCCCCCCCCCAGATATTACAACACATAGGTCCTCCACACACAGATAATAGTACAGCACGTATGTCCCCCCACATATAATACAGCACATAGGTCCTCCACACACAGATAATAGTACAGCATGTAGGTCCCCACACATAATACAGCACATAGGTCCCCCACTCAGATAATAGTACAGCACATGGGGCGCACGCCCCCCCCCCCCCCCCCCCAATAGGTGAATGTAGAAATATGGTAATGTCTGTTCCCAAATCCAAACTCACAAGCAAGGGGGACCTTTGCCGAAAATGGGGCGTGGCCTCATGGGACGGAGGCGTGGCATCACAAAATTGTGCGTGGTATTACACTTTAGACCACAACGTAATGCCCATTGGGGGAGGGAATTGCTCGTTGCCAAGGTGGGGAAGAAATTGCTAATTGCCAAGGAGGATGTCATACTACTGGATGCACCTAAAGAAATGACAGCCGGGCAGAGAGCCGGCTGTTTAGTCTAAGGAATTGCTTGTTGCCAAGGGGGATGTCTCAGGCTGCTGGACTCACCTAATTGAAATAAATGACAGCCTGTAGTCTAAGCAGTAACATCGATATTTTCAGTTCTCGCACTGAGGTCCGGCAGCCAATCAGGAGCAGCTACCAATGCCGCTCCTGATTGGCTGCCGGCGGTCCAGAGGGAAAACTGAAAATATCGATGCCACTGCTTAGACTACAGCCGGGCAGCGCACAGCGCTCTCTGCCCGGCTGTCATTTATTTCAATTAGGTGGGTTCAGCGGTGTGAGACATCCTCCTTGGCAACAAGCAATTCCTTATGGGCGATATGGATTCCTATGTTCCCGATTTAGTGAACATCGGAAGCCATATCGCATGTTGATTGGTGCCTTTTTAGGGCTAATGAGCCTGATGCGCTGCCGATGTGCGCTCCCAAGTGAGCACAAATCTGCAGCGATATAGTGAGGGCAGGCAGATCTGCACTATATAGTCTAAATTGTGCTCCTGCCGCATGCCGTGCGATGCGAGTCCGGATACCAGCTGATCGTATCGGGACTCACATAGCACGGCATATCTGCCATCTGTACACACCTTAAGACTAGGTGGTTCGGTGCACCCCTTAGATTCGCCTTTGCCCTCCCATATAATACATTACATAGGTCCCCCACTCACATAATAGTACAGCACATAGGCCCCCAATAAAATACATTACATAGGTCCCCCCACTCAGATAATAGTACAGCACATAGGTCCCCCCATATAGTACATTACATATGTCCCCCCACTCAGACAATAGTACAGCACATAGGCCCCAATAAAATACATTACATAGGTCCCCCCACTCAGATAATAGTACAGCACATAGCCCCCCCCCCCCATATAGTACATTACATAGGTCCCCCCACTCAGATAATAGTACAGCACATAGCCCCCCCATATAGTACATTACATAGGTCCCCCCACTCAGATAATAGTACAGCACATAGGCCCCCACATATAGTACATTACATAGGTCCCCCACTCAGATAATAGTACAGCACATAGGCCCCCACATATAGTACATTACATAGGTCACCCCCACTCAAATAGTACAGCACATAGGCCCTCACATATAGTACATTACATAGGTCACCCCCACTCAAACAGTACAGCACATAGGCCCCCCATTATAGTACATTACATAGGTCTCCCCACTCAGATAATAGTACAGTACATAGGCCCCCACATATAGTACATTACATAGGTCACCCCCACTCAAATAGTACAGCACATAGGCCCCCCATATAGTACATTACATAGGTCTCCCCACTCAAATAGTACAGCACATAGGCCCCCCCCATATAGTACATTACATAGGTCTCCCCACTCAGAGAATAGTACAGCACATAGGCCCCCCATATAGTACATTACATAGGTCCCCCCACTCAGATAATAGTACAGCACATAGGCCCCCACATATAGTACATTACATAGGTCACCCCCCACTCAAATAGTACAGCACATAGGCCCCCCCATATAGTACATTACATAGGTCCCCCCACTCAGATAATAGTACAGCACATAGGCGGCTAATATAAAATAAAACCCAAGCCAAAGAATTAAGAAAAAAAACAACACACCTACAATATTGTCAAAATATCAGCAGACAGATCAGATGGTAAAAAGCAGCCAGCCAGTGACTGCCATTCACGCACGCTTACCTGAAGCTGAAGCCTAGGTCACACGGTGCTATCCGTCCAGGCAGGCAGTGCGGGCAGGAGCCTGGTATAGGGCATCCAGGACCAGATTCCAGAGGACAGTTACAACTCCCCCCCCAGACAGTAAAGCGCGGGCAGGTCCTGGAAGGATCACCTGACATGACAGTCGTCATGTGCGTCGTGTCAGGTGACGTCAGCCCGCCCCACAGCCGCGGCCGCCTGAAATGACGCCAGCCCAGCACAGCAGCGCCAGCGTGAGTCTCTCACGTAATTGCCGTCCCACCCGCATCCACCGCCGCCGTCCGCCGGGGTCAGTCATCCGCAGCGGATGACACTGACTACCCGGCGGCGTCATTGTCAGGTAGCAGCCACAGCAGGCCCCTCCTCCTTTAAAAGTGGGAGGAGTTTAGAGTGCATGGGGCCCACCGGGGAATCTCCCGGTTCCCCGCAAGGCCAGTCCGAGCCTGGCCATTGTATCCTACTGTACATTCTATGTTTCACAGTATTTAACATGAGAGGGGTAATCTGTATGCCTCTGCGGCTGGGGTAGCCAACTCCAGCCCTCGAGAGCTACCAACAGTTAATGTTTTCCAGATCTCCTCAGTGAATCGCAAGTGAAGTCATTAGCTCCACCTGTGGATCTTTTAAAATGTGTTAGTGAGTAATGAGTGCACCTGTGCAGCAGCTAGGTTGTCTGGAAAATGTGAACTGTTGGTAGCTCTCGTGGACTGGAGTTGGCTACCACTGCTCTGTGGTAATAGCCATACATTTGTCGACTGATGGCTGCACATGTGCAGTAGGCAGCCAGGGGGCCTGCAGCATAAAGTGAATGCGGATGCAATCAACTTGTTACACATGACAGGGATGGCTGCCATCCATGCACCTGTCCCAGGATGTGTTTCATAATACATCATAATGGTATAGAACTCCGATTATCGGATCTTAAATATGATAATTTATAAATGGGCCCTTAATTCTTGCAGTAGATCAAATCTATTGGCTAAAATGTATATAATAAAGCACATTAGCATTTAGCAACAGATGGAAACTTGTGCAATACATTAATGGTGCCCATTCGCTTGTGCGATAGTATGCCATACCTGCCTACCTGGCCCTCTCCATGCGGGAGAAAATGCTCTGTTCCTGGACTTCCCTGGTAATGTATGATTGCTATCACCTGTGGGGAGCTAGGTAAAGGTGTTTCACCACAGGTGGTATGAATAAAAACATGGATATGGACTAGTGTCAGTTTGTCAGTTTTCCAGCAGCATTTCTAAGCAAATGGTCAACTGTCATTTGCTCTCATCCATAACCATGTTTTTGTTCCAACCAGCCAGATCCGAAGATAAATCTGCATGGGTATGGCCACCTGTCCAACTTATTGTCCAACAAGTTGGACCTGATTGACTCGAGCTTTATCCTATGTGCAGAAGGATCAATCTCTTGCAATCTCTTGGTTATACCCAATGGCACGGGATTGTGCATTGGGTCCTACACATTAGGAACATCAAATTTTGACAGATAAATTGACCCAATCCATCTGAATTGGGTCAACTCTGACACAATCTCACAAGTGTAAGGGGCCCTATTTGTGTGAGTTATTTTGTTTCTTTGCAGGGTAAATACTGGCTGCATTATTTTTACACTGCAATTTAGATTTCAGTTTCAACACACCCCACCCAAATGTAACGCTCTCTGCACATGTTACATCTGCCCCACCTGCAGTGCACAATGTTTTGTCCATTTTCCAAACAAATTTGTACTGCAATCAGATCTGCAATAAGGGCCTCTGCGTTAAGTGTACAACTAGGGTAATTCATAAAAATCACATCATACAAAATAAACTCAACCCCTGATAACCACCCAAACTCTGCCCAGACTGACAAAACCCCACCCATATACTCAATATTAGGGTTTCTGCCAACTCTTACAGTATGTCAGGAGCTGTAACTCACTGGTGTGGATTATTAGAAAGACAGTGGGCGGTATTCAATGAGCCTGATTCGCCATGTTTTTATGGTGAATTTGTGCTGTTTGGCGAATTTTTGACAAAAACGGTGAATCACCCTATTCATTGACCACATGGCGAATACATTTGAAGGTTTTTATCGCCATGATTCACCGAGTAGGAATCGCTATCTTTTTGTGGAGAAGTGGAATGTGAACTTTTAAAATAAAGTGTTTTGTTTTTTACATTTGGTGTAAAAAAATCAGGAATTTTATTCTGAGGAGGGGCATGCTATTTTTATTCATGTGCTCATTACATATTCATATATTCACTGCACCCGATCGTTACCATCGGGTATAGTGAATATACACTCCCCTGCTGGCACCCCCGGGGGGCAGCCTGTGCTGCCTGGCACCCGGGGAGCCCACCTGCCCCCCACAAACGTTCTGGGCCAGGCAGAGAGACTTCCATCTCTCTGCCTGGCACCGTCCTCAGGCTCCCTGCGGCATTCGCCGCAGGAGCTCATATTCACCAGTCAGGGGCAGCGAGCCCCTGACACGTTGAATACCGGAGCCCGCTGGCTCCGGAACGTGGCGAATGTGCAGCGAATCCTAAAAAGGATTCGCTGCACCTCGCAGGTATTCACATTGAATACCGCCCAGTGTCTAGATAGACAGTCAATAGGTTGATCCCAAAAGGTCGACATGCAATACTAGGTTGACAGGGTGAAAAGTCCAACATGGTCAAAATTTCATCCTGAAAAGGACAACGAGTTTTTAACATTTTTTATTGTCAATGCCAAAAACTGTTGACATGGACCGCCAATTAGTGTAACGCAACAAGAAGAACAAGTTGGTTAAAAAAAATCATGAAAAACTCATGTCGACCTTGTCATGTCAACATTTCTCAACATCTCAGTTGAGATTTTGATATTTTGTTTGACCCTGTCCACCTATTGCATGTTGACTTTTTGATTCTGTCAAACATGTATGTTAATAACAATCATACTTATATAGTTTAGGGATAATTGAGATTAACTTTTTAGACGGTATTTGGTAAACATTTGCTGTTGTAGAGGGGTATGGATGTTAGGTCAACAGTATTAATGCCATGCTGACATGTTGCATGACAGAATACTTACCATGTTAACTCTCTCCGCACATGTTACATCTGCCCCACCTGCAGTGCACATGGTTTTGTCCATTAGAGAGAGAATTTGCAAGTGAACCAGAATCAGGCCCATTGTTTAAAAAATGTTCTTATTGATCTCTGATAATGTTAGCCACGTGGTCTGACAACCACCTGTAAGCAAAACAGGGAAGAAATTACTATAAATCAGATACTTTGAATAATAACATAGTTAGCTTTCATTAATTTCTAGAGATGAACCAAGCCCCAGCTACTTATTTCCAGAATATCAGAGATTTGTAGTAGTGGAGGAGTAGTGCGCGGTCAGGAATTGGGTCCCTGTCTGGCCGCTGGCAGTGTACTGTCTCCGAGGTTCCTGCTAATGCTTGTAGGATTAATGCCACTGCTGCCTCCACCTGTGTCGGTGCGGGGCAGATGAACACTGATGTCTGAGGGCAGTGTGGGTAGCTCCCAGTGGATTGCTGGTCCGGCAAAAGCACGAGGAGATGCTTCAGATGGAACTGAAAGTGATGCAATGTGGTTCATCTCCACGGAAATGGGAGACTTCGTCCACCATTACCAATATTATTTTCAAGTACCCCCAACTGGTGTGCAGTGTAGTCCCAGGGGTACTAGTACCCCAGGTTGGGGACCACTGCTCTAGATTGTCGCTCTAAGTAACAGGGCCCTCCCAACTGTCACATGCTATCAATTTCTGTGTCAAGCTCGTATTCCCTTGTTTTGTTGGTACATATGATATGGTAGTTTTATAAATTAGTAATAAAATGTCTAGCATTGTCCAGTTTTGTGTTTCCCAATAAGAAAGTAACCATCATATTCAATTAAGAGAATTTACAGTGTAATAAATACAAATTGAGGCAAGTCATTGCATTCATCTCAGCCATCTTGATAGTCAGCCAGTTTGGAATTTGCGCGGTGCTGCAAAGCATTCTTTTTCCACACGATCAGAGGAAAGTGTCGTCAATGTGGCCATTAACCATCAGTCATTACAAAGAATCAATGGCAATGGTTAAAGACCAATGGTTTGTCATTGATTACTGAAATCCAATGGTTCTCCACCATTGATGGTATGGAGTCCTCAATGTCACTGCCCTGTCCCCCCACCCCCTTGATGTTTTTACTTTCTTTCTATTTGATTCTAGGACAAGGAGCCTAGCTTCTCCCCATGGGATTGGTACTAAATCCCGGCAGTTGGAATCCCAGCATTCAAAATCCTGATGCCGGAATCCCGGCAAAGGGGGGGACGTGGATCGCCCCTACCTCGCTATGCTCGGCACACTAATTTATTCTCCCTCTATGGGTGTTGTGGACACCCAAAGAGGAAAAAAGTGTCGGGATTTCGGCGGTCGGGATTTCGGCGGTCAGGATTTCGGCAGTCGGGATTTTGAACGCCGGGATTCTAACTGCATCCCCTCCCCATAATGCGCCTGCACAGTCACTACTACAGGCTCTGATTGGTGCACAGCCCAGAAAATAATAGAACAATCAGGGCTTCCTTTGTAGATGGTTTTATACCATTGAGTTTAAGCATCAATGGTAGCACTGATGACCATCCCTAGGCTGCAATAAAATGGTGATTGTGTATTCAGCTAGGTGGCCTAAAATTCCTGGGGCATTTTTACCACACTGAGGCATGGCCAAGGTCCAGCATGCCACAGCCATGCTCCCATGACCCCATTTCATGATTCCTGAAGTGAGGTATTGGCTTTAATTCTCCAGGGTCAGTCAAGACAATGTTGCTTATGACATGTGTAAATGTATCAGATAATCAACAAACATCAATCTCTAGAAAATATTTTCAACAATAACAACAATGTACTGTAATAGGTGTATATTGGTTTACTAGTTTACATACAGTAACAAATACATAGTTACTGTCATATAAATTATACAGGGTATAAGGAGGAATTCCAATATAGTGATTAATGCACAGAGAAAATTGAGTTAGACAGTCCTTAAAGATGTACATAAATACAATTATCCAGTGATGTTTATTTGCTCTGTGTTGCTCTCAGTCTTTCTACATAACCTTGTTTCAATAAGTAGGTCAGAGCTGTGTCTGAGAGCACAGATTTGTATGTACAGTATCTGAATCATTCAGTACAGCCCACTCACTGGCAACAGACACGAATTGGGTCATTTGCTGGGTGGCACTGTATATAAAGGTACCACTAAGATTTTTTTCTTGTAGTGCCATATGAAGGAAATGATGGAACAGAGGTCTACATTTTTGCTCTCACAGTTACTCTCCCAGACTAGGTAATGGTTTAATGCTGAGTACGTCTTATAAGGATATCCTATTTTCCCTGATAAAACATCGGGAGGGGAAAAGTTTTTTTTGCACTTTTCCCCAATGTTTTACCAATGTTTTTTTTATAGGGTATGCAATATGGATTATCCAATAAAAAGCTGAGTTCTCATGAAAATGCACATGAGCCCACAGTGGCAGGCAAAATAATATCCCCGGCCTATTACCCGCAACCAGCTATCTCAAGTAACAGGATCTCCCTGTTATCAAAAATAATTTCTGTTCACATAGTTATGAGATACTCCATTACAGAAAACAGTTGTCAGGTTAACTGCAGATAAGACACCATAGTCTGTATTATCCTCAGGTACTGTCCCTTAATTAATTGCTGTGATGTCTACCCTTCTAATATTATGGTTACTTATTCTTGTCGTGAAAACACCGTTACTGTGTATTATCCCCAGGTTATGGTATCTCTCCTCCTGAGGTAGAAGTTCCTGGCCCCACCGCCCACACAGTGCAGAGGGAAACCACTAAGCACATGTAATTATATTATGGTATATGTCATATGTGTGCTGGCTGGTTATCCCAGGGATCGTCAGGCTGTGGGTTTTAAGCTGCTGTGTGGCACCTGGGACTTATCAGCATTAGGCTTCACTGTCCCTAAGCCCGCCTCCAGACTTCCATTGGCTAGTTTCAAAGGAGTCTGGGGGGTGGTCTTTGAAGGATAATGTAGCCTAATACTGAGTCCCAAATGCAGAATGGCAGCTTAATAGACACAGTCCTTCCAATCCCCGGGATAACCAGCCAGCACCATAAAAAAAAAAAATGTATGTGCCAAGTAGTTCTCCCTTTCACTGTGTGGCTGGCACTGTAGCCATCGCTGTTGCCTTCTACTCTCTTCCTCCAGTTCCTAGTAATATAGATTCTCAAGTGACTGTCCAGAATTTAATAAAGGCGCCAATACCCAAGAATAGGGTATTGGGGCCTTTATTAAATTCTGGCATTGTCCCTGTACTCTTAAGATGTAGTCGCCAGTGTTGTGTCTGACACTGTGGGCCAAATGTATTAGGGTGAGAGTTTCAGAAAGTGAGAGATTTTGGGAGAGTTTTCCCATTCTTTTTAAAGCATCAATCAACTACATAACTAAATCAACCTGGTTTTGCAGTGTAATTGATTGCTGCTTTAAAAAGAATGGGAAAACTCTCCCAAAATCTCTCACTTTCTGAAACTCTCACTCTATTATATTTGACCCCGTGACTCAATGGGAGCCCCTTGTCTGGGTAGTGGTACAGTTTTGTGTCTCCTCAGCCTTGTCTGTCTCTCAAGTAGGGTGGGCAGAGTTCTTCTCACTTGGGGTGGAGGCGCAGGCCAAGTAGCGGAGGGTTATAGACTTCTGACTAGGGTGGCCAATCCTGGGATCCCGGGATTTGGCCCCCAAAACACCGGGATTTCAATCCCGGTATTGGAGATTCCAATCCCGGGATTTCGGGATTAGACACACGCTCAGACGCTGCCCGGCTTCTCCCATACCCGGAGAGCACTGCGCAGCGTGACCTCTCAGCGTGACATCAGAGGTCATGCTGCGCAGGGAGGCAGAGATCACACCCGCCCACAGCAAGGCAGCAAGCTACTCTGCAGAGTCTGCAGTCCCGCTCCCCCATGGCTCCCGGCAGTATGAAGGCGCACTCCCGCCCACCCACCTAGCCAGCAAGCAATATATGCCCACCCACCCAGCAACCCGGCCGCAAAAGTAAGTAAATGCGGGGCGGCCAGGGCGGGTTTTTTTATTTGGAGAGCCAATCCCGGGATGCCGGGAACCCCGGGATTGGCTTCCCTACTTCTGACTATGGCTTGGTTGGTGGGATAGATTGGAGCAGGTGGTGGATAAATTAATAATATAAGTAATGGATGTTTCAAAGGAACAAAGTGGATTTTTTTTTTACAAAACCTCAAATCCACATCAATTTTGTGTAATTTCTAGGACAACACACTTGAGCAGAAGGGTCAAACAGCTTATTAATTTTAAATAATAATTTATTTGGTTATGGTATTGATTATGGTTATACCTCTTTAGCAGTATGTTAAAAATGATGTAGCCCCTATGTCAGTAATTAGCCATCACTATTTTTGTGTTGTGCCAATGAGTGTGTTAAAAAAAATAGTTTTTTAACACACTTTATTTTCCTTATTACTGTATTACTAACATTACTCAATGGCTGCCCTCTCACTGTAGTGGTGCAAATGAACCAATAAATAGGTTCTGAAACTTGGAAAGCTACTGAGTTGTGTGGTTGTGTATAGTGTATTGTTAGGCCATTCTGATGTCATATGTTTTTGTCATAACTAAACATGAAGAAGTTACAAATGACCCCAGTCCTACTCACCAAATCTGACCTATCTTCTCTTAATGCTATGATATCCAAGTTTATCTGGAACTCCAAAAAACCTAGAATTAGCCTATACAAGCTAACGCAAACTACTCAGAGAGGTGGAGTTAACTTACCTAATATCAAATATTACAATTTGGCATGTATCCTTTGTTTTGCTGTAGATTAGATTGCTAATACTAACATTTTTACGGATGTTTCTTTAGACTCCCAGCTCTCCCATCCCCTTTCCCTCAGCTATATTCTACACGCTAAACCATCCCACCTAAAGTCAGCCCAATACGATAACCTCCTCTTATCATCCACGATCTACGCATGGAGACGCGCTAGGAAATCATTACACCTACAGTGTTATCACTCCCTATCCCTACCACTTGTCGGCAATCTGGAATTCCAGAATGGCGAAACCACCTCCCCTTTCACCACCTGGCGTTCCCAGGGCATTCTGGCATTACGACATTTACTAAACACCCTACATACCCCGTTAACCTTTGACGAAGCTGTATCACGTTATCACCTGTTGCCACACCATAAATTTGCATACTTCCAAGCAACACACTACTTGCAATCCATACTCACCAAATTGCGGCCCCAAGATATCACAAATCCCCTTGATTCCGTCATCCGCACCTGCACACACTCCATATCCACATTATACGCACGCATACGTCCCGAATTGGACCCTGACTCGGACATCCAGGGACTTCACAAATGGTCATCGCAGACCACGACTCTAGAGCCTGAAAACATTTTAGACACATTCCTCTCCAACCTCAAGCTTATCCCGGCTAGTTCCTATCAGGAGATGTCTTACAAAATTTTACATAGGGCTTCTCCCCTAAGCGTTGCCACCTGATGGGCACCGCTGACTCTTCTGACTGCCCCAAATGTCACTCCCACGATGCTGACTTATTTCACTGCTCATGGTCCTGCCCACATATCCAAACTTTTTGGAACACCCTACACAACTTTGCCACCTCTTCATTGAAACTGTTTTTTCAATGTAATGAGGCATGGGCGTTGTTTGGATACGTTGCAGACCAATCCTCTGTCCCAAAGCACGAAAAAAAAACTCCTGGTGATCCTATCTGCTGTTGGCAGAAAAGCCATCCTGCAGCAGTGGATACACACCGCAGCCCCCTCCCTAGAGATGGCGACATCTAGGCTGCTCTTCCTATTTACCATGGATTGGCTAGAGACGTCTCTTCATAAGGAATCTTTGACCGCAACCCTATTCCAATGTTGGGATAAATACATCCAAATCTTACCATCTAGGACCAAATCGGCAATTCAACTGTGCTTCCAGTCCACCTCATGGTATAACCTACAACTCCTCCAGAATAAGACCCCTGTCACCATTTAGACGCCATATCTCCTGAGAACCCCCCTCCATGTGCACTCTTACTCCATACTCTGTTCCCACTTTTTTCTTTCTCTCCCCTGTATTCTCTGCTGGATGGCTGGATCGGTCCATGGATGGATAGATGGCCTGGGGCTAGAGGCGGGCTGTTATTTGTTTATTTGTTTAGTTAGTTATTTGGATATTTTGAAGTCAATATCTATTAGGTACTACTGAATTAGTATTGATATCATTTTTGGGGCTTGCATTCTGATCTGAATGCTAAGGCTTTACTAATTATTCTTAGCAACTTTCTTTTTTTATAAACTACTGCTCAATTTACTGTTCACCACTACCGAAGTTGCCATGTCAGGCTCCTTGTACCATCTCTTTCATTACCTATTATATGTTAATTTTTTTGGGAAAATTCTGAAAATTGTGAATTGACCCTCATAAAATACTGTCATGTTCCTAATCCTGATGTCTGTAACAATTGTGATATATGAGGCTCAATAAAATATATTTTGGAAAAAAAAAAAAAGCTGTATAAATCAAAGTACCTATCTAGGCTTATTTTTTATTTAGAAAACACAATGTTACCGCTATACACAACACAGTATCACAAAATGTAGTTGTCACATACTTCACAGATTAGAGCCTGTCTTATTTTCTTATCGAAACCTATGATTTAAGGTGGCTGTATTATATGGATGGAGCACCTCTCATTTGATTCTATTGGCAATCGCCGCCCGCTGCCAACCACCATCCTCCAACAGAAGGGGGCACTTGCGCACAAGATGCTCACATCAGGGGACATCGTCCCAAACCAGACCTGTGAATGGGCACCTTCAGAGCTATTATTTAACTTGTCAACTTGTAACTTGATGTTGAAAACTCAGATATGCACAGCTACAGTTTTTTGTACAGTATCACATATAGGATTTATTTTTATGGAAAGACCCTGCGATGGTACCTATTGAAGGGCACCGCACCTTTAGTTTATTGCAGTTATTGCAGAGAGTATGTTTGATGGACTACTTTCGACTTGTAAGCTAAACCAGATTCAGTGTATTTCCAGCAATACATGTCAGCATATAGATGTACATACTGAGTCGCATGCCTCTTGTGCCAATACACATTTTGCGTAGGCTGAAGAGCTTTGCAAGGGTAATGTGCACCACGATTACACCAGTAGAGAACAATGATATGTATGCTCCTGATTATGTAAAGCTGGCCATACACTATGGTGACTTCTACCCTCTGAGAAGTCGCCTGTGATCCCCTCTTGTGATGCCCGGGACCTTGCTAGCTTGTTTGCCTCTGATCCTGCAGATTGCTTTCGCAGTAGCTCCGACTTGCAGGCTTCAGTGCCATGCACACAGGACTGTGCATTGCATCAGACCTGGTGCCAATACATGCAATTTGAAAGCTTTTTATGTGATTGATTGACACAATTGCATAAATAGTGGCCAAAGTGCATGTATACTCTAGTTGGCACCACTATCAGAACCCAGTGTTCTTACCTAGGCCCTTTTTCAGATCTGATCGCATTACAAATTTGTTCTCAAAATGGGCAAAACCATGCTGCACTGCAGGTGGGGCAGATGTAACATGTATAGAGAGAGTTAGATTTGAGTGAATTATTTTGTTTCCGTGCAGGGTAAATACTGGCTGCATTATTTTTACACTGCAATTTAGATTTCACTTTCAACACACCCCACCCAAATGTAACTCTATGCACATGTTACATCTGCCCTACCTGCACTACACATGGTTTTGCCCATTTTGAGAACTAATTTGTACTGCGATCAGATCTGAATAAGGGCCCTAGACACACTTTGAATTCAGCACTTGCCCACTTTGTGAAATAATATAGTAGCTGAGTACCACAAGTACAGTTATAGCTGCTGTATTAGGGGGTGAGTTCAGTGCCGTCTTTCCCATTGGGCACGATGGGCAGTTGCCCGGGGGCCCTAGGATTCTCAATGGGAAAGATGGTGGCCGGGGTCCGGGAATCCGCTCACCCTCGCTGGGGGATCCGGGCAGGGGGATCAGGGCGGTGGCGGTAGCTAGAAGCCTGATTCGGCGAAGCTCTATTTGCCGGCGGGGCGGGAAGCGCTGTTGCATTTGAATAGACTGGCCGGACGCTGATTGGCTGAATTCAGAAAATCAGCATCCGGCCAGTCTTTGAAAAGGCAACAGAGCTTCCCACCCCGCCGGCAAATAGCGCTTCACCTCCTAGCTAGCAGTGAATTTAATTTCGGGGGTCCGTGTGCCGGGGTTCTGATCACCCTCACTGGGTGATCCGGCAGGGGGATCAGGGCATCGGTGGCGGTAGCTAGGAGCCCGAAGCGGCGAAGCGCTATTTGCCGGCAGGGGGGGCGAGAAGCGCTGCTGCATTTAAAATGACTGGCTGAATGCTGATTGGCTGAATTCAGCCAATCAGCATCCGGCCAGTCTTTTCAAATTCAACAGCGCTTCCCGCCCCCGCCGACAAATAGTGCTTCGCCGCTTTGGGCTCCTAGCTACCGCCACCGCCGCCCTGATCCCTTTCCCCAGCGAGGATGGTCGGATCCCCGCCACCCGGCCACCATCTTTCCCATTAGCGCTATTTGCCGGTGGGGCGGGAAGCGCTGCTGCATTTGAAAAGACTGGCCGAACGCTGATTGGCTGAATTCAGCCAATCAGCGTCTGGCCAGTCTTTTCAAATGCAACAGCGCTTCCCGCCCCGCCAGTTAATATCGCTTTGCCACTTCAGGGCAGGCTCCTAGCTACCGCCGCTGCCCTGATCCCGCTGCCCGGATCCCCCAGCGAAGATGATCGGATCCCCGGCCGCCGGAAGCTGACTGGCTGCCGCACGGAGCCAGAGAGGTGAGGGTTGGGGAGGTGACTGTGGGCTCCTGGGCAAACTAATTTGGGGGGGGGGGGGGGTCCAGTGAACTAGGTTGCCCAGGGGCCCTTCCTAATGTTAAGACGGCCCTGGGTGAGTTATATATTTATTACATATTAAAACAAACATAATGATAAGAATAAAAAATAATTAGAGAATTCTCTAAGAAAAAGAGGGGTGAAATGGAGAATGGTAATAAAAACATAAAAAATATTTAAGTTTAAAAATCAGTCTTTGTTAGCATGGATTGCTCCAGTTATATAGATGGTAATAGCAGCAGTTCATCTGCACCAATATTATTGTATAATTACCAGAGATAGGATTAGGTATATGCGTCTCCTATATTTGGAGGAGAATCCACAGAAGTCCCAGAGATTGCCCAGCAGAAGGATCCGATTTAATCAGAGATAGAAAAGCAAAGTTTGCAGGTTGATGGTATAAATATACCTGGCTGTATCACTGCATGAATGGCTGAGTTTATGGAATCCTATGTCTTTAAGGAGCTGGTCCGGAGAGTCTGGTTAGCAAGGTGCAGACTGGATGCAGGTGGAGCAAAGCAAGTGGAGGCTCAACTCGTTTCGACATGTTAACACGGCGAAACGCGTTGAGCCTCCACTTGCTTTGCTCCACCTGCATCCAGTGATTGTATGAAAGTTATCTGTTCCCTACTCCTCTTAGTACCATTTGCATTTCATCATCACGGAGGAATTGGGGCAATAAGGGATCCCTGGGTCATATATGGGGTTATATCAGTTTATGGATCTTTGTCCATAAACTGATAAATAAACTACTAACTACATGACAGTGGGAAATTGGAGACTGATGGAGCTTCCCTCCACTATTTCTCTAATTAATTTGGTCTGGAACACCTACCACTTAGAACACATCATAAACATACTACATGATGTTCCTAAGAATTTAAAAACATTTGGTCACCCTGGGTTTCATATAAGGCCCAGACACTTGGACATCATTCTAATTCCATGGTATCCTGCTTTTTCTGTTGCCCCCTTCGTTCTCCTTTACTAACATCCCACCATTTTCTTCTTTTTTCTTGCATTTTTATCCTAATGAATTGCCCCCTTCTCATTCCCTGCCCCCCTCCCCCCATATACTACCACAGAATTATTTCAAGAGTTCTAGTTATTTAGTAACCAAGTGACATTTATTTGGCTTCCACTATCTATGAGATGTTTGGCTTTCAGTGGTTATAAACTGTGATCTGAATATTATTGTTCTCATCTCATCTTTGGGTACTTGTGAGTTATCTGGGCGCCCGGTTTCTAAATCGGGTCGGATCGGGCACATCGCATCGCATCGCATGCGACCATAGGAATCAATGTTAAAATGGACTGAGTCCATTTTAACATGGAATTCAATGGGAAAAAGGGGTCCTTTTCATACCCCTACTATCCAAGTGGGCATGGAGTTGGATATAAACCTGTGGTGAGCGTAGCGAGCCACCGAGCCCGAAGCGTGGCGAGCGTAGCGAGCCCCGCGAGGGGACATAGAATACCGTCCCCTCGCGGGGCTCGCTTCGCTCGCCACGCTTCGGGCTCGGTGGCTCGCTACGCTCGCCACAGGTTTATATCCAACTCCATGCCCACTTGGATAGTAGGGGTATGAAAAGGACCCCTTTTTCCCATTGAATTCCATGTTAAAATGGACTCCGTCAATTTTAACATTGATTCCTATGGAAAAATCGGGTCATCGCATCCGATGGTCGCATGCGATGCGATGCGATATCGCATCGCATCGCATCTGATTGTATGCCTTAACTTAAGGCATACAATCAAAAAATCGGGCGCCCATATAACTCATAAGTACCCATCTTTGTTTATTGATTGTATCCCTTCCACCTCTCCCCTTTTTTTTCCATTCTGTATTAGACCCTAATTTATATTTGAAAAACTTAATATCAATAATGTGTTTTAAAAAACCTGTCCGAGCTGTTGGAAGATGACTGCATAAAATGTTTCTGGTGCACATAGTAGAAAACATGCAATTTGCCTCTCTCTCTCTCTCTCTCTCTCTCTCTCTATCTATAATTTGTGAAGTATCTTCAATTAACTTATACTGTTCATCAGAGGTTAAAATATTTCTGTTGCATTAAGTAGGTCATAAAAAAAAAGAATTGTTCAGGCCAAGTGGTCCTTACATCATAGAAACTGCAACCATAGTTACTGCATCCTATCACTATGGAAACAACCAGTTCTCTGTCAGCATCCATCTCCATGTGTTATTGTTGATTTAATTGGCAAGTATTATATAAGACTCTGCTAAGTGTCTATGTCAGTGTTAGCAGAAATACAGGAGTAATTCAAGCAATATACAGTAGCTGCTTGTTTATTTCTAATTTTTAAGGCTTTAAGCAAAATGTAAATATATACATGTTTCCATGCTAAAAAGATAACACTAATCCAATCATGTCCATGGAAAGTTGTTGTAAATGGAAACTGTGTGTACATTAAGTTGTATTTAAACTAAGTACCCACTGCCCAGTCATCAAGGATTCTAAATAAATCAAATATATTCTTAAGGGTGTAACACACATGAAATGGATTCCAGCTGACACTACTTTAACTAGCATCTGCCATTATTTCTGTGCCCCTATGTAGGTGGCCACTGGGCTTCTAGTTTACCTTGTGTCTGTGGTCAGCTGACTGTTCATGTCATCAAGGTGCCACTGACAGTTTTCAATATATTCTGCCAATTAAAGCAGTAAATTGTGCTTATTAATACTTTTGGGATCCTGGGGCACTTATGACAGTGTTGCACGTATAGGTCCCTAGAATTTATGTGCCTGCATGTCTGTGCCCAACTGTTATGTCACTCTATGTCACGCTATCTGTCTGCATGTGCCTCTCTATGTATATCTGTATTTATGTGTCCCTCAATGTCTGTGTGTCTGTGTATATATATATATATATATATATATACACACGCCTCTCTATGGGCCAGATGTATCAAGCTTCAAAAAGTGATAAAATGGAGAGTGATAAACAGCCAGCCAAACAGCTCCCACCTGTCATTTTTTAAAACCAGTCTGTGACATGGCAGGTAGGAGCTCATTGGCTGGTTGTTTATCACTCTCCATTTTATCACTTTTTGAAGCTTTGAAAAAGCTTTTTTGAAAAAGCTTGCATTACTCTATAGAAGCCTATGGGCTTCTGTCCACCGCAGTGTTTGAGGGATGCATCACAGATCCCTCCCAGCATGCCCCGTGGCCGGACCGTCACTCAGACCCAGAAGTCCAGCGCTGGAGCCACTTCACAAAGGACAGCTCTTATCACAAGAGCTGTCCTTAGCATTAATAATTGCATATGTTAGTGTAAATGCAATTATTTACAATGCAGTAGCCGGCATGGGGCAGCTGATGTTAATAGATTCCCCCTATGTCTGTATGTGCTCCCTCCACCTGTATGTTCAGCAGTGTGCCCCACACTTGCCAACTGCATGTGCCATATTGTACCCTCCAAGTCTTGATTTTCATCAGTGTGACCCACACCTGCCACCTGCATGTGCCTTAAGGTGGCCATACACACAGATTTATCTGCAGATCTGTCTGGTTGGAACAAAAACATGGTTATGGATGAGAGCAAATGACAGTTGACCATTTGCTTGGAAATGCTGGAAAACTGACAAACTGTCACTCATCCAAAACCATGTGTTTGTTCCAACCAGCCAGATCTGAAGATAAATCTTACTAGTGTATGGGCACCTTAAGTGTGCCTACGCTACCACCTTCTACATATCGAACTTCCGCCCAGTAATTTACCTGCCTAAGATTGCCTTTGCAATATTCTCTCTCTGAGGGGCAGATTTATTAAGCTTGGAGAAGAGATAAACTGGAGATAAAGCGGAGAAAAGGTAAAAGGAGATAAAGCACAGCCAATCAGCTGTGTTTGAAAAAGACAGTTGGGAGTTGATTGGCTGGTGCTTTATCTCCTTTTACCTTTTCTCCGCTTTATCTCCAGTTTATCTCTTCTCCAAGCTTAATAAATCTGCCCCTCAGTCCCAGTGACAGTTTCTGGGTGACATGTCTTCATCACATCCCACTGCCAGGAGCTGGGTACTTGCCAGTGAAGTAGATGTTCCATACATGGCTGTAAACACAAATCAGAGATGTATGATCCCTATAAGGAGCCTTTTTAAGGCCGAAACTAGGATTTTTGGTCACATGGGGCAAGGTCATAATTTAGTCGTATCAGCAGCTGCTATGAAACAGGATCTGGGTCCGCCCCCTTCATGACTCCCGGTAAACTGAAAACTCACTAAGAGGAGAGATGGGGTGTTAGGAGGAATGATGCATTAAAATAAGTTAAAGTGTCTAAGAGCCCCCTAGAATCTGGGCCTGGGGCATGTGCCACTTAGGCCCACCCCCCAGTTGCAGCTCTGGCCTATTGTCTTCCCTCACAGCATGTACAATGCAGGGCAACTAATATGTGTCATTTCTCCATTTTGCACCCATTTAAAGGCAGAGAAGTCCTCCCAATAGACTGTCTGCTTTCAAAGGAATGCAGGAGGCCACCCATAAATGTGTGAGTCTCTCAGACTTATCTGGATTTGGGCCCGATTTCACCTGATTCCGGTGGATGGGGCCGAGAGGCCGGGTGAAATTGGCACAAATCAGATGTGCATCCCATGTGCATCAGATTGGAGACGGAGTTTGGATGTGCTGCACATAAAATAAGTCGTATGTGCAGACGTCAGCGGCACATCGCGGGTGCTTTTTAGTCGCTGTGATTTATTGCATCTGATACGGTCCGTAGGTGTGTGCCAGCGTTGCCACACTTCTGACAGTGGGCCAGATTCTCTAAGCTTCAAAAGTGATAACATGGAGAGTGATAAAAAGCCAGCCAATCAGCTCCTGTCTGATATTTTTCAAACACAGCCTCTGACATGGCAGGTAGGAGCTGATTGGCTGGCTGTTTATCACTCTCCATTTTATCACTTTTGAAGCTTAGAGAATCTGGCCCAGTATCTGCAGATCAGTTTCTACTTCTTATTTATTTAGCACCTTATAAAAGATAATAGATAAAATCTGATGGTTGCTATGGGCAACATCCCATCTTCCATAGAACTCTCATCTTCGTAAATTTACCCAGTTGTTTAAAAAATAATAATAATAATTTGCAGAGAGAGCTTATTGTATACTGTATCTAATTTTACTGTTTGTTGATTTATCTTCTTGTAGGAGACACTATGTGGACCAGCATAGCAGAGCGTATTATGTACTGCCTGACAGGCAAAACCCCAAATTCTGTGGGTCCTGCAGACATTTCGGAAACCAGCGATGGATACGACTTTTTGGAGGTAAAACCTGGACGTGTCTTAAGAGTACGGCACATCTTACCCTCTCGTGTTGGATGTGAGGAGGAGGAAGAAGCAGAGGAAGGGAAGAACTCAGGACGAGGATCAGTTCATTGCAAACGTCGGATAACTGTCTATCGTAATGGACAACTAGTGATAGAAAATCTTGGTACAGCTCTTCGTTCTGAGATATTACATTGTCGCAATGGAAACACTGAGCAAGCTGGAACATTGGAAGTTGAGCTTTCAGATTTCACCAGCGCAGGCAATGACGGTGGAGCAGGAAAGGAGAGTGATATACCACCTGGCCGGCGTAGGAAACGTAAGCCAAAGAAGGTAGTGCTGGTTGATTGCCAAAGAAAAGTTAGTAGCTGCAAAGGCACACATTCTGACGTGGTCCTGTTTTTCATTCATGGTGTTGGTGGTTCTCTTGACATATGGAAAGAACAACTGGATTTCTTCTCTAAACTTGGGTATGAGGTGGTGGCTCCTGATTTGGTGGGGCATGGCTCCAGTGCTGCTCCACAAATTGGTGCTGCTTATACATTCTATGCACTCGCTGAGGACATGAGATGTGTATTTAAACGCTATGGCAAGAAGAGGAACATCTTGGTGGGACATTCATATGGGTGAGTGGGTTACTAAAATGATCTAATCTATACATTTCTGAAAAGATGCATAACTGTATTTAATTGTCATGTACATATTATACTTGCCTTAGGATATATTAGTAGATGATATCTAACAGTATAAGCATGTGGTGTCTTTTTAACCAATAAGAGCAAACAACTGGTTTCTCTTATATATACCATACGGCAAAATAAATATCAGTTTTTATTCAGGATAGTCTCTATTATCACCAATTGGCAATTTATTATCTAGTAAGTGAGGGATGTAAAGGATCCGGCCTACTGCAGCAAGAATGAGCAGCACCCTCCATTATTCTGAAACAGAAACACCATTGCAAACATGATTTTATTAAGCAGGTTGTTGATACTGTAGAAACAATATTAGTGGAAAGTGGATTGTCAAAAACAACAGTCTAACAGCCTGATTCAGTATCGCTCGCTAAGCAGCGGTTGTTCACTGCTTAGCGAGCCCATTAAGGTCGCCCGGCCGAATGCCCGCCCCCCGGCCACCCCTCTGCCCGCTTACCTTTAGTAACATGCGAGGGGATGTGTCCGACCTTGCATGTGGCTGAAGGGTAGAGAAATCGTTTGATGGTTGCCGACCATCGTATGATTTCTCTCCCCTTCGGAAATAAAAGTCAGTCTAAACTGACTTTTATTTCCATTGGAGTTCCAGGGGAACACCCAGCGTTATCATTGGGACGCCCATAAAATGCAGGGCATTCCCCTGCTCCAGCTCGGTTTCCACCCCCATCCCTCCCTCCCTGCAACAAACAACCCGGCGGGTGTGTAAACCGCCATAGCCGCTCGGTGCCGGGGTTTGCACATGGGCAGATTTGCACAAGGGCCTGGGGCCGAATTCGGATCACAATGAGCGATCCTGAATCAGACCTTAAATTTGGCCTAGTAGACAGTAAGGCAGCTACTCACCATTCTATGATAAAAAGCCTTCAGTTTATTATAATATACTTGTAAAGGTACCAGCCATGTCCTGCTCCCCTTCCTGCATTGCTGTATTACTTACCCCATTTCCGTTGTTCGTCCTCTCCGGTTTATCTGTTCCACCAGTGCAGTAGGGGGGTTTAGATGTATCAGGGACAGGGCAGGCCTTAGCTAATTTTCATGTAGAACAGGGATGGGGAACCTTTGGCCCTCCAGCTGTTGTCGAACTACACATCCCAGCATGCCCTGGTACTGTTGCAGGGTGTACTGGGATGTGTAGTTCAACAACAGCTGGAGGACCAAAGGTTCCCCATCCCTGATTTAGATCTACCATCCACATAGTACATCACGTGCTAGAGGAATCATGGAGCCAACAGTTGTTTCATGTAAACCCTCTGAATCTTTTGTTAGTATTGTCTAATATATTTTTACGATACATTTCTTGTGCTAAAGATTCACTTTGTACACTCTGCATTTTGAGGGTAAGTATCTTTTGCATCATGTGTTTATTGTCTGTAAAGTACCATTTACAAACAGATTATGTAGAAAATTATAAACGTAGCATAAATTGGTATGGGATTGAAATCAAAGGGTCTATGAGCATATTGAGATTCAGCCATTGCTGCGGTGCATGCTGTGATTTGATATTATTAAAACAGTAACCAGCTTCCATCCAAAGAGCACAGTGATGAATTGAATCAATACAAGCAATTACGCTGGCTACTATGCACACAAACTGTGATGCTATGGCAAGGGCTGGGGGAGTGCAACATTTTAGTATAGCTGAGTCTAGGTACACACATCCAACTGAAATCAAGTTCAAGTTTGAGTGTGTGTGTGTGGGGGGGGGCTTCGGGGTACTTTATCCATGGGATCATATGGCTGGAAATTGAATGTAGAGAATTCTTAATTCTAAATACATATATGTTTGAACATGAACACATACAGGATTTTTCTTTACAATAGACAATAGATATGATTTTGCGTACTCCTCCAATTAGCTACTGTATCTGACACTTTGTCATTTTGAAAATGTAGAAATGTACACAAGTGTGTGCTTTTGCGTGCATTTTACTTTCAGAAAGGGACATTTTCCATTCGCCACATGAGGATAGCCTTGAGCTTTAACACCCAGAGATATTCAATTTTAAGGGCATTTCCTGCTACAGTAAACCCACGACACACATAGGCCAAAGTTTCCAGTTTAAGTACCCAGAGCTATGGGTTAATGTGCTTGCAGTGGCTGAAGTAAAGGAAAAAACCCTACTTACCGTGGATGTCTGTTTGCACCTCAGGATGCTGCGAGCAGAAACCCACGGTAAGAACAGCCTGTCGGCTGCAATTGAATTGCAATTGAATAAGCCCTTGGTAAGCCCATGGCTAATTGAGTATGCCGGAAAATGTGTCTTTATTTCTACTGACTGCCAGTACTGATGTTATGTAATTTCAATGCCTGTTGTGTATTTTATTATATATATATATATATATATATATATATATGTTTCATTTTTAATATGCATTTTAAAGTTCCTTTCTTCATGTTCTTTATATATTTTAGAGTCTCCTTCTGCACTTTCCTGGCACACGAATATCCTGACTTGATCCACAAGGTGGTCATGATAAATGGTGGTGGTCCAACAGCTCTTGAGCCCAGCCTCTGCTCCATCTTTAATATGCCCACCTGTGTGTTACACTGTCTGTCTCCTTGCCTTGCATGGAGCTTCCTCAAGTGAGTTGCGTTTAATCTCCTAGCAGTAGTCCCAGTATGTTGTACAGAACACAGCACCCAATTCAGAGGTGAACTGAGGTGCAGTAGCAGCAAAATAGTATGAATCTCCAGACAATAAAAAAATGCTTCATTGGGTGCCGCATGAGCATTGCATCATGGGTGCATGTGCAGATTTAAAACATCGTTCACCACTGAATATCGCCCGCCCCTACCTCGCATTCCGATTTGAATGATGTTGCAAGCGCTCACAGACCTAAGACACTCTGGTGTTAGCTGCCCGCCCCCGACACCCGCGCCATGGCCACACTAGCATGGGAACACCCAGCGTTTTCATGGGGAAGCCCTTGAAACGCTGGGTGTTCCCATTGGTGAAGCCCCTCGCCGCCACCCCACACTGCTAGGTGTGAACTGGCCAGCGAGTAAGCAATTTGTTGCACCTGCTCGCACAAAGCAGCTGCACATGCGCATAAAGGTTTATGCACATGCATAGTCGCTAAACATCGCTCTCCTGTAATGAATGCACAGGTTAGCAAAGCTTCCAGGAGGACCTCCATAGTTACTTACTGGTCGGATGGAAAGGAAAAGTTGATTATGGGTCGATCAGCTTTTCTAATTGTGTTTACACCAACCTAATTAGCCAAAATTGAAGCTATGGGAATATTTACTCTATGAAGAGTTTAATGCAGCACAAGAAAGTATCATCTGACGTTCAAACCAATATACAGTGCATGACAAGTAGATGGTACATAGCTGTAATATGTATGCAGTCAGCCCTATGATATGAGGCTTAAACCACTATTCAGACCAAAAGCTATTTATCATGTAGGAAGTGCATAGACCAATTCACTTATTATTGATTACCTGTTCTCAGTGAGCCCCACCACTGGCTTTGCCTATGCTAGTTACTGATTACCGAAATGAATCTGGCATTGCAGTCAATGCATATTTGTTGCTGTAAATCATTAAATAAAAGCAACTGTTGATAGTTCTTATTGCTGTATCCCCTCCCAAACCACCACCGCCACTGCCACCACCACCACCACCACTTTACAAGAGAGCATTTGTTGGAATCTTTTGGTAATATCACTAATTTATTTGCATATACATTTTGTTCCTCCAAATGGAAATAGGTCTCAATAGGTTCCTGTTGTCAGAGCCCTTTCTAGACAATTTGGCTTCCTATTGTGGACAGTCAAATATGTGCTCCTTCCCCCTATGTTCAGATGAAAATAAAACATTTGCCCGCACCAAAAGCATTTGTTTACGCATTTACCATTTCCTTGTTATTAGAGGTCCTACTGGACCTCTAGCATGTCTCCTCTGAGGAGGCAGCCATTTTGGGAGGGAAATTTTCATCGCTATTCCATACAGATGGTCCATACTTGCCCACTTTTGAAAACTAGTTTCAGGGAGATTATAGTTGTTAGTAGAATTTTGCGCAACCCCCCATTGAGGGGGATTGTCATGCTCCACCCAAAGGGCATGTCTAGTTCCATATATGGAGAGATTGTGAAAAGAGATTGTGAACGTGGCACCTGGAAGCGTGGGTGTGTACTGCTACATCTGAGAGGAATATTTTAAATAACTTATATCCAAATGTAGATGAGCTCCAAAGCAGTTAGTAAGATATACTGTACTTGCTAAAGTGCTAGGAAATGATGCTGATGATTCTATGTAAATGTATCTGTCCATCTTTCCTTTTCCCCCAAAAAAATGTTACAGTGTAATGTGGGCTAGGTGAAATGAGGGAGATTGCTAGACTAATGAGGGAGATAGGGAGATTGCTGCTATTTCAGGGAGTCTCCTGCAGAATGCAGGAGGGTAGGCAACTATGAGATGGTCAGACTACATGGAATTCTGCAACAGACATTAGCCGCAGACAACCCATGTCATTGCAAGGCTCTTTTGGCCCTAGAAACCACCCTGCCTGTTGTCAACTGTTGTGAGTCTACCAGGTTAAGAAAAATGTCACCCACCACTATAGGGGTTTACCACTGTGCCAGTGTTATGAAAATATCTTGCCTACACTGTTGGCATCTGTAATAATAATCTCTAAACTGTGTTGTCACAAAACCATTTGTTCATTATGAGTATTGTTAAAGAGTATTGTTTTACCCATTGTGATAGCAGTGTAAATGAATCATAAATGTTTAAGACTAGACCCCAGCGTACCACTAGCGCTATGTTTCACACTATGGGTGAGATTTAATAGGATGAGAGATTCAGAAAGTGAGAGATTTGGCGAGAAATCTCCAGTTTTTTTAAAGTGGCAATCATTTACACTGCAAAATCAAACTGGTTTTGCAGTGTAAATGATTGCCGCTTTAAAAAAACCTGGAGATTTTTAACCAAATCTCTCACTTTCCGAATCTCTCATCCTATTAAATCTCACCCTATATATCAGATGTATCAAACCTAGGAGAGAGATAAAGTGAAATAGTTGCACAAAGTAACAAGTTTGTTCCTGTTATTTCATAGACTGTGCTAGATAAATGACAGCTAGGAAACCACTTACCTTATTTCTTTCTAAGGCTTGATACATCCTCCAATATATAAAAGTCACTGCTGAATTTGAAGGCTAAAACTGCAATAGGAGTAAGAGTTAATAATACATTGCACAGTTGTGAGTATGATATAAAGCATGTGTAACTGTATTGCTATTAGCAGCTTTGTGATGAATTCTCTCTCATTTGCCAGGGCTGGCTTTGCTCGACAAGGTGCCAAAGAGAAACAACTCCTGCGAGAGGGTAATGCCTTTAATGTGTCATCGTTTGTGTTACGAGCCATGATGAGTGGCCAATACTGGCCAGAGGGGGATGAGGTCTACCATGCGGAGCTAACCGTCCCTGTTTTGTTGGTGCATGGCATGCATGACAAATTTGTTCCACTTGATGAAGATCAAAGGATGGCAGAGGTAAATGATTCAAACTAAGCCTGTAAACGAGTTCTTTTAGCTGGCATGTGCAGATTGTATGGCTGTAGGTTTGCACTAGGAGTCAGTGAGGCACATCCAAGTGTATCTCATGACCAGGAGCTACAGTACTGTATTCTGCTGTTTCCAGAGACTGTCACTTATCAGGATTATGCAAGCAGAAATCTATCCGAAGTAGGGCATTTTTGGGCTTGATTAGAGCGCATCTTAACTTTTAGCGCACCCGCCCCTTTTCATGAGAAAAAAGTAGAACCTGCTCTACGCTGCTAATCCTTTGCATTTGGACATCACCGGCCATTTCCTCCCGAATGTGCACGCATATGTAAGTGACCTGAAGTCACTTTATATATGCGTGCACACACCACATATTTCTTAATTCACCACATCTGCTAAATTTATGAGCAGCCAATCAGGAGTGATTTCTCTAGTCAAAACAGGAGATAAAGGGGGTATCCAATTAGCCCCGATGCATTTTCATCCCAAAAAAACCCCAGCTAGATATCATGATTAATAACGATTCAGACCTGCTTGCTGTGCGGCGAGTGATCGGAGCCGCCCCGCTAAACGGATGCCATATTATTGCTCGGGCTGCGAATTTGCAGACCCAGCGAACAACCATGAATCGGGCCCAATGTCTCGGTATCCAATTACAGGCCATTTTTATCTGCAAAAAATGGACTCACATTCGCACCAAAACACATGGGATCAGGGATAATTTCCCAATCCCATGTGTTATCATGGCCCCTGCTGCTGCTTATCGGGGAATATATTTCTCGTGCCTGAGGCACCCAAAGCATAATCCGCGATAACTGCACAAATATGAGGAAAAGGATGCTGCCATAGAGGCTCATAGAATAGCACAGAGGGAACCTACTAGCAGCGGTTAAATACCGCTGCTGATAGGATACCTTTCAAGTCATTGTTTTTTATTAAACTGTTGGGGCATAGTAATTTTTTTTTGTTTGCTATACTAAGGTTACCCAGTATTTGTGTTTACTAAGGGGACCAACATTTGTAGTGCCCATTTGTGGCACTACCTTTGAAAGAATGTATTACCCTTGTGCATTCTGGTACTTTTAATTCTACTAGAATTAGCATGCAGAAACAGTCATGGGCTGTTAGTCCTTGCTGGCACATAGAGCCACAAATAATGTTTCCCGCTGTTTGACACCACTGCCAATGTGTAGCATGTCACCAAAGATAGGTCACAGAAAGTCGCCAGAAAGATCAATGCCATCAAATGTCTACCTAATCTTTCTACTGTAGGAAAGTGCAGGGAGTCTGTCCTAGTCTAAATTGCTGACGATAAAGCATTATATACTAGTTAGGTGTCTAAAACAGGGGTGGGGAACCTCAGGCCCGTGGGCCGTGTGCGGCCCCCGTAGCCGTTCTGAGTGGCCTGCCCGGTGGCTTTGCCGGGAGTCAAATACAGGGGAATTCTCGCAAGAGGTTGGTAGTTCTCGCAAGACTCCTCTTCATCAACAGCAGCCGGAGACTGTCAGTCCTATTCAGCGGCAGCCGCTGGAGCATGGAACGGCTGCAGCAGGACAATTTGTAAGAGACATTTTTACATATTGCCCCTAAGGATTTTTCCCTCATACAAACGGCCCTTGGCACAAAAAAGGTTCCCCACCCCTGGTCTAAAAGATTAGTTACATGTAATAGCAAATACATTCACTTCTGTCATGAAATGGAAACTTTCATAAAGATTGATGATGAATTTTACATAATCTAGTTTGTTACATTTCATAAGGCATGTACACTAGTATCTGGAGCAGCGGTTTCATTTCTTGTGTTTGCTCATGCCCACAGATCCTGCTCATCACGTTTCTGAAGATCATAGAAGAGGGCAGCCATATGGTCATGCTGGAGTGTCCAGAAACTGTTAACACTCTACTCCATGAGTTTTTCTTGTGGGAGCCAGATGTGCAGAACACAGCTGCAGAAGAAGGTGTGAATGAGTGAAGAGGAAAAGTCATAGCTGGCCATATCGAGAAACAGAAGAGAGACTTTTCTGCTATTATCCCAAACAGTGACCTAAGTCTCTAAGTTTGGAGGAGACGTCTAGTGGTCTGCAAACTACTGGCCAAGGTTTTAGACTTTGGCTCCCAGAAGATGGCGTCCGGAGAGAATATTGTTCACAATAAATCAGGAATGTAATATACTACAGCTTATAAAAGAGGTCCTCCATCACTTGACCTTCTATTCAGCCGTAACAAGTTGTAGGAAATGGGGAGAGGTTGTCCAAGGTCCCTTGCTGGTAACACATCCGATTGACGCTTACTGTAGAATTGTGATATGTTGCCCTTTAAAGAACCTTGTTGGCCATTGGCCCAACTAAGAGGAAGGGATATCTTTTAGAGCAATGAGAACTGATGACAATGACGTGAATATAAGATACTGAATAATTATTATTATAAAGCAAAATACATTGACAATCCATCTTCAAAACATCTATGGATGTATACAGCTTGCTGTATACTTCTTTATTGCCAACAATAAATCATTGGCAGCAAAACAGTATTGTATTAACATACAATTTATCTTTATATGTAAGGCCCACTGGTTAGTAAGAGGCCAAATGTAGGAACTAAGTCAGATAAAGAACACATCAAGAAATGTAAATCATTTTTACAATGTATTCTATGTGGCTGATATTTAGGATCAGTGCCTGCCTTTGCTCTTCGTGTACACATGGGGGTGTAAGCAGGCACCACAGGTAACAACTTGTCATTTATGATATTCTTTCTTGTGTCTTTTCTGTTCCTTATGGAGGTAACATCAGCCGGTATATGAAGGATTCAATGAAATGTAACAATGTTATCTACAGCACATTAAAATGGAATGTAAATATGCTATAGGTCTAAAGACAACACATTACACTTTCCTTTAATGGTTATACCTATATATTACTATAATGTTGAGATGTGTATATGTTATGGGCGATAATAAATAGATATTTTATTACAATTCTCACAAGACTTAAATTATTACTAGTTAAATGCCTGCCACAATGACAGCTTAGTCCCTATCTGCTCCTACCTCCGATCTCTGTCTTCACAGCTCCCTCTCTCCATATCCAGATCATTTTGTTTTCACTTACTGTTAAGGAGAAATTTGATCCATTGAGTGGCCTCTTGTGGAAACTGGTAATACTGCACGTCAGAGGTGAGGAGTATTTAGCCTTATGTATAAAGAGAGGGAGATTCTTTAATACCCTTTATTTGTCATGTTTGGTACCAGTTTGCCCATAACTTGAGTAACAATGGGGCAGATGTATTAAGCCTGGAAAAGTGATAACCAGCCAATCAGCTGTGTTTGAAAAATGGCGGGAGTAGGAGTTTATTGGCGGCTTAATACATCTTCCCCAGTGTTTGTGACACTGCCCAGGAAATAGTGTCTTGTATCTGAAGAATCAGCAGATACACGCAAACGTTGGATCTAATGCAGAGTTCCATGCAAACCATAGTTGCCTATCTTTTTGATGACCCTTATTCCGGAGAAGCACAAAAAGGAGACACTGCTTGAAACGTCAGGTTGTGTTAAAGGGCTATCAGTCACTTAACTCCACTCCCAAAATTCTGTGATTTGCAGGTCTGTGGCACATTTGAATCATTTAGTCCTGCCCCCTTCATATAGCACCGCAAATCTATGTATAATCTCTTCATCCTGCTTGGTTCACTAGGATGCGATCAGTATGCATGAGATCTGGACACGCTTCCCTGGTTGTGGAGGACTGCCTGAAAAATAGGGAGCAGGCAAGTCCACAATATCAGTCCCGCACTTTAGGTCTCTGTTTACTTGACCTCTTCCCAAGGGCGAGATGTACTAAGGGGAAAATGCAGTAAAGCCCGTTTTACCGCTGTATTAAAACCCCACCGCCACTTTACCGCATTGTAGGGTATCGCCACCCAACCCTATAGAAGCCTATGGGCTTCTTTTCGTTGCCCGACGCCTCCACCGCAAACCTACCGACCCCCCTCTCCCCCTCCCTCTGGCTTACCTTAGTCCAGTTCCTCCTGGACCCGGAAGGTAAGCACTTCCACCCCCTAGTAATGCAGCCGGACATCCTTCCGGCTGCAGGGGGGAGGAGGAGGCGCCGGGGACAGCCTGCTTAGCTTTCCCTGGTGTGAGGGGAGAGGCAGGCAGCAGGGAGATGACGAGACCCCCCGCACACCACAGTACAGGTATCGCGGGGGGTCTCCATCACGGGCGGCGATGTATTTTAATACATCCCGCCCCAAGTGAGATCAATCAGTGCTGCATCTCCAGACTCCAAGCCACAGGCTCAGATTTCTGAGGAGTTATAATAGCAATGGAGAGCGCACACGTCAGAATAGTATAAAACAACCTTTACTTAAAATAGAAGCTCACATACTGTACATCTCAGTTTAAAACAGTGTGTGTGTTTGTTTGTGTGTGTGTGTGTGTTTTACAATGGATCGATTGACTGATTCCATTTCACCAATATCTCTATTCCTTTAATGGCAAATTTATAGACACAGCATCCAACCACAATCTGTTACAGTCCACGATAGTCATGAGAACATTAGGAAATATTTAATATGGTTAATAAGTCTATTAAGACATTAAAACAGTATAAAATGCTCAGTGAGTTGCACTTTGTTCATGTGTCAAATGTGAAGAAACAACAGTGAAATCTAGTATGAGCAGAGCACAATGATAGATGATGGATAGGTGCCCATTCTCCAAGCATCACAAAATGAAAAGGTTGTGCAGGTTCCTCCAAGACTAAACTTGCTTTTTTCCTGTACTTTCTCCTATCACCAGTAGGATACACTGCTCCCAAATTAGACTATTAATGATATATAGACCTGCTACATAAAGATGCTGCCAGATGACCAACACAATCATTGTTTAGAAGCCACATAAATAAACTTTGAATTATCAAGGGTTTTGTGATTATGCATTCAGTATGTCAACATCACAATGTCCATCTACTACCGGTGGTGGACCATTGGTGACCATCCATAGAGCAATGTGGAGTGCTGTTTTTTTTTAGTAGGGTAATAGCTGAAAACCTGGATTTACAGGAGCTAAGTCTATGTAAAGGTCCATAAACACTGGGTGATTTTGCCCAGCGGCTATGGACAGCGATGACCGTTTTCATCGCTGAGCGGCTTTCACCCTGCCCAGCAGATGATTGGCTTTCCTGGCGATGAAGCAGCGCTCACCGCTCATCGCCGGGCCATACACACTGAGCGGCTTTGAGCTGAAATCCGCTCAAACTTGCTGTTTTGAGCGTCTTTCAGTTCAAAGTCGCCCAGTGTGTATGGGCCTTAAGTCTCATCGTTTACAGTGCAGGGAATAGATAAATGATAGCTTAGTGGTTTCACGGGAAGCAAATTGGTAATTTGGCAGCTGCAAAGTTACCAAAAAATAAGTCGCTGTCCCTGCATATGCTGGTTGATCTGGGTACACACCTAAAGATGTATCTATTCAATCTGTCAGTGGGAACAAAATGCTGGCAATGATGGTCGCACGGTCTGTTGGAGCACACTATCTGCATACGATCTGCTAACAATCTGCATATGATCCCAATCCGATCTGCAGGGAGGATCTGTTAAAACGGGGACACACATCGGTTTGGTATCGGATCTAAACTGCCAAAACATGCTCAATTTACCTACAATCAACATACAATTGGTCGGAATTGGATTAGGGTATTTTTTTGACCATTTTCCAGTGTTTGGAGCCAATGGTAGTGGCGTAATGAGAAGTTTTGTGCCCCCCTTTGCACATTTATTAATTGTCATTAATTACACATATTTTTTCCTATTACACAATTATCACTCCTGTAACCCCATCACAATTATCCCACCTGTGCCCCCATCATAAAGATTCCTCCTGTCCCTCCCATCACGGTTATCCCTCCTGTGGCCCCATCACACATAGCCCTCATGTGCCTGTTCCCCCATTGGTCATACAACTTAGGCGTTTCAGACCTGACACAGGATAGGAGTCAGAGTGCCAGGTCCTCCTGATGCCAATGGTGGCAGGCAGGCTCCAGGAGGCAGGTGTCTGGACACAGCAAGGATGCAAAGCAGGACATGTGCTTCTTTCAACACTCAGCTCACTCAGACTGTGGCAGACTTTATACTCAATCCAAAGCCTCACTGTTATGTGCTTTGCAGTACACCTGTATCAAACAATATAAACTCCAGCACCCACCACGCACAAAGGGCCCAGGGATGATTGACACCGCAGGAAGTCACATTTTTGGGGAGTACCATCTTCACAAGGAAATCAGATCCTGGTTGTCCAGCTTGTGGCTGGTTGCTGTTATGACAGGATGCACCCCTATCCTTGGTATAGCTTCTGCCCCTGGTAAAAGGGGAAACCCATGCAAACACCCCCCCCCCCCCCTTCATTCCCAAACCAGCCCAGGCTGAGTGGTCCGGAGCTGGTTATTGATTTGAGGGGACCCCACACATATTTTTTGAAGTTAACCCTTGCTAATAATTGAGACAGAATAAAGCATGTTCAGATCATAGTAATCCAGTGCTTCTAATTTGGGGTCGTTGACAGTTTTAAACCTCTATTTGCCGCCAGTTTTTAATTATCAGATCCATAATAGGGAAAAAAAAAAAAATGATGTCAGATTTCAATTGTAGCTTAAACCCCCCATGGATGTCAATAGTCATTTTTAGACAGCAACATGGCGTCAATTTCCTTTGGTTTTGGTTTAGAGCCAAAACCAACATTCAATCTGTGTACCTTGCCCTTAATATTCATATAGAATGTATCCCCCTTAGCCTTAATGCCCTGGCAATGAGTCTATGATGATTTCAATGTGGTGCATACATCTGAAATATTTTTGGTACTTATGTAGTATCTGGGCGTTTGATTTAGAAATCGGATCAGATCGCATCACATCGCATCGCATGCGACCAAATCGGTCTGAGTCCATTTTAACATAGAATTCAATGGGAAAAAGGGGTCCTTTTCCTTTCCCCACTATCCAAGTGGGCATGGAGTAGGATATAAACCTGTGGCGAGCGTAGCGAGCCACCGAGCCCGAAGCGTGGAGAGCGTAGCGAGCCCCGCGAGGGGACACAGAATACTTTTTAAGAAATATGCATCCCCTCGCGGGGCTCGCTTCGCTCACCACGCTTCGGGCTCGGTGGCTCGCTGCGCTCGCCACGCTATATAAAATCAACTCTATGCCCACTTGGATAGTGGGGAAATGAACAGGACCTTCTTAACATTGAATCCTATGCAAAATCGCATCGCATCTGATTGTATGCCTTAAGGTAAGGCATACAATCACAAAATCGGCAGCCCAGATACTACATAAGTACCATATTTTTTAATGTACTTTTCATATTCCTATCCATGTGATCAGCTAATGGAACAGTGCTTCCAGCAGACAAGTCAGCAATAACAGCATCTACTTTAGAAACTCGGCTACATTTCAGTATATCTTCATCATCAAAGGGATACATCTCCTCTAATCTCTTAGCATTAGATTAGTGCTTTCAACCTGATCCCATTCCTTGTGCCTTAAACCCTTCACAACTGGGAAAACTGTTGTCTTTGTTATGTGGATGCTATGATTTCAATCATTCCCATGGACATTCTGTGAGAGATAGCGCCATCTAGTGTAATATAATTAGTGATAACATGAACAACTTGTGTTCTGATAAACTGATCATTTACCAAAACTAAAAAATATATGAGCTTATGGAGGTCATTCTGGTTGACTCACCACCCCCATGAACACCTGCCCACCCATGAACACCTGCCCGCCGTGCGCACGTACGACGATTTTACCCGCACGCATGCGAATGGCTGGTTTGCATAAACAGCCATTCGCAGCTTGCGCTCGGGTCTAAATTAATTTGATGGTCACTGACCATCGAATGATTTCTACAGCGCTCCCAAATCTAAGTCTCTAGTGACTCAGATTTGTGGCGCCCTTGTACGGGATGTCAGCTGCCCACCCCCAGTACCTGCTTCATGGGTGAATTACCATGAGAATGCCCAACGTTTTCCTGTGAACACCCATGTTAAGCTGGGTGATTCCATGGGCGCTACACGTGTCCGCCGCCCCATACCCCCTACCCGCACATCTCTGTGCGAACGGGTTGGCAACTATACAATTGCTGTGTCAGTTCACAAACGGAGCCTGCACATGCGCATAAATGCGCTTGTACATGTGCAGTAGCAAAACATCGCTCCCCTGTACGAATGCGCAGAGGAGCATATAAACTAGAATGTCCTCAACGAATGCGCAGACGAGCGTATGAACCAGAATGTCCCCATATATGTGTAAAACTATGCATTCCTCTTCCTTTTTTTGTATCACAGATCCATAGTATTAAAAAATTACAAATTTGAGTGTGTTTGCGTGTGTGTAGGCTTGAGGCCACTTACACCCCATACTTATATGGAAAGGGTTCACGTCCTCTGGGTCCGCAATTGGATTGGTGTCATAAAAGGCTATGGCAGTGGGATCGAGAGCATGAAGCTGGATCCCCCCCAGCCATGACTTCTCTTCACATTGGAACCTTCCTCCATGCAGCGATGGCAAAAGACAGGCAAGGGGCAGGGCTGATGTACAATGTCAGCTGGTCCGGACCAAGTGACAGGGTAAGTGTTTTAGTTAAATGCATGATGAGCAGTTTAAAAACTTGTAACAGGCAAATGGCTACATTGTTTTATGTGGCTGATGCTTGGGCCCATATGACCCTTGAGGCCTGGTATGGATGTATATAGATCTATTAGCCTTTCTGGCAGAGCCGGCTCTAGCCTAACTGATGCCCTAGGCAAGATTTTGGCTGGTGCCCCCTAGCACCGCCACTAGTTCCACCTCTGACCCTGCTCCCCTTTCCCAGCACCATCAATCCTCATCATAGCAGTCATCATTTTGGTGCTCCTACCCACAATATTTTAAATAGAAACAGTGCACACATTCGGTGCGCAGCCCAAACAGGGGTGTGTTCTTGCTGGGAAGGGGCATGGCCACACAATAGTACCCCCAATTCAAATTATGCCACACAGTAGTGCAACTTTATTCACATTATATCATGCGATGGTGTCCCTTATTCACGTTACATCACACAGTAGTACCACTTTACCTTATATACATTACTCGTCACATTATTCACATTATACCCTTAGGGGAGGAGGCCCGAGGCCCCCACTGGGCCCTTCCATCAGACTTTGGCCTGGGTAATTTGTACCCCCTACCCCTTTCTCTCGGCACCCCTGATAATACCACACAGTAATGCCCCTTACACATGACACACATTATTAATGTCCATATAAAAATAATGCCCTTACACATTATGCCAAACTTTATTAATGCCCTTCATACACATAATGACACACATAATGCCCCTTACACATATGCTGCACATTATTAATGCCCTTATACACATGACACACATAATGCCTGTTACAAATGTCGCACATTATTAACGCATTTATACATGACACACATAATGCCCCTTACACATATGCCGAACACTATTGCATAACCAACCCACCCGCAGACAGCACTCGCACAGCCGCTAACACTGTGACCTCTGCTTGGATACAGATGTTTCCTCATACATCTTGCCTCAATAGGCCATGCAGCTCCTGGCCAGTTCTGCTAACGTTGGGTGCCTTTTTTGCTGAAAATTTGTCTTATTTGCATTATTATGACCAGCACACACAAGGAGCTTCCAATGATTAAAATAATATGTGGCATGCCTATATTCTGTGAGCGACTGTGGCTGTACCTGCATACAGAATGCTATGTTACAGTGATTTCCATGAATACACTATTTCATATGCAGATACAGCCTCACTCACACACAGAATATAGGCATGCTGCATATCATTTTAATCAGCAGAAGCTGCTGCTGCCCCCAGGCATTCCAAATGCCCTAGGCAATTGCCTAGTTGGCCTATGCCTAAGGCCGGCTCTGCTTTCTGGGGAAGTTTTGTGCTGTAGGCCATGCACCATTTGAGCTGCTCTTCTTTGTACTGTCTCTAATGTATTTATATACTAAAGATATGGCCTCCAGAACTGAACACAATAGTTAAAATGAGGACGTACCAATGACCTATACAGTGACATTTATTTATTTATTTCTGTTGCTAATTCCTCTCGCTATGCAACCAAGCATCTGTCTGGTCTTCCTCATTACTTTGTAACGTTGCTTTCTTGCCTTAACGTAAATAAGCCCAACAAAAATAATATCCTTCACCACTGATTCTATTGTCATCCAACAGGCCTCTATTTTTTCATCAGCAATTTTGTATTAATGTATAATTTTTGTTGTTTTCGCATACATAGTTACCCCTCCTCCAATCTTTTCTATTCTCCCCTACCAAATTAAGGGGTTTATTCTGGTTCGTGCGGCTGGGCCGTAAGCGTACGTTCCGGTTTTTTTTTTGATCTGCGTATGCGTACCTTCCGCAATGCGCAGGCGCGACGACTGCACAACGCACACGAACGGTTCTTTACGTGCGAAAAAACCTGTCCGCAAGAGTACTGTCATTGTGGGCGGCATAGGGGTGTGTTGAGGGGAGCGGCCGAAGTAATGAGGAAAACTGGGCGTAAACATGGGAGTACACGGGGGTGTGCACAAAAAATGTACGCTGCTACTACCGCTCGATCGACGAAAGCACCGTGCATTTCGGAAACAATACAGGCGGCCGCCACCTCCAGACCACCCCTACAGATAACGCATGAGAGCGGACGCCTGGGTCTGCTAATTAACGCTGATTACTACTCAAACACATACACCTGAATGTAATAAGCAATGCTGCAGCCTATTAAGTCAAAACCATTATTTCACTACCTGCAAGCCACACACAGCACTCAAACACATTGGAAGCATATCTTTCTACACTTCTCTACATGTAAAGGTTGGTTTAATTTTAGGTAAGATTCATTCTAAGACCTGCTTATATATATATGTCAAGGTAGTTATTTTATAACCATCTACACCCATTCAATAAGTGTTTTTGTATACTTTAAAAAGCAGGACACTCAATTCACAGAAGTCGACATGTGTCAACTTTTTCACTGTAACATCAACATAACTTTATTTAAAAGTAAAACCAATGTGGGGACACATAGATAGTGATTAAAATGCAACATTAGAACATAATAAATATACATGTAAGGAGAGGTAAAATGTATTTTTATTAGGCTGTTCATTAAGGTAGACAATTGAGGTAATAGAAAACAATAATTGAATAACAATTAGAATTTAATTTAATTGGCTTAATCATAGTTGAAAGGCTAGATTAGCAGGTCCATATATGTGAAGGGTATGCCAGCGTGCACGGACGTCAGTCACTCTCACGATCGGTGACATACGCTGAGTTTTCCATTGAAAACAATAGAGACCCGTCCGTATACGGTGGCGTACGCTCAAGTGTACGCCACTCCCCTCTCTAAGAAGAGGGTGTGTTTTCGGACAACATCCAAACCGTGTGTGTGCGGTGGCAACACAACAATTCTGCACGGTCTTACAGCGTCAGAACGGACCGGAAGCTGCCCGTACGCACCGATGCAGGGTATTTCCGTAAAAGTGACATGTAAATTTATATTAGTGATACCAATTTCTGCACATTGCTTGGCAGGGCATTGTAGTGACAAAAGCTGGGGGGGGGGTTTGCTATGGGGCCCACAGAGTTCTAGTTACACCCCTGGGGAAAGGTACTATTTTTTTTTCATGATGCATTTTTACATCAGCGGCCGAGTCGCCTGTGACTATTTCGAAGGATGGCTCAATCAGGGTCAGAGCTAATGTCAAAGGTCCTCCCATTAACGCATGTTTTTTTCCTGACACTTCCAATAAACGTCCGGTTTCCTCCTAGCTCCTACAAACGTCAATCACCCACGGTACAGCCTGCATAAAAAGGCCGTCACTGGGTTTGTTCACACAGGGACCTTGCGCATGTGCACTACAAAACATGTGCATTTGCGGTCGTTTGATTATCGGCAGGGCTGCTAATTTGCAGCACTGTGTACAGGTCTGAATCGGGCCCATGAGATAAAGGCAGATGATATGCATGATAATGATATAGTTAACAATATTATTGCGCATATCATTCAGTGGGTCCCGTTTTCTCATCTGTACGTGCAGTCAAAATTTACCTTTGTCATTTATGACTAGGTGCATATAGGTCAGTGTGTACAAACGATAAAGCAAAAGATATGTTTTTTATAAAACAAGATGGCCAGTGGTAAAGCAAACTATATTTATCTTTATTGTTTGACAGTTTAGGTTGAATTAAGACTTCCGTGCATCACGTTACACCTTTTACAGGACCCGTTAGAGCAGGGCTGGGCAACACCGGCCCTCCAGATGTTAATGAACTACACATCCCAGGATGCTTTGCATTAGTTTTGCTATGTGGCCATGCTGAAACTGATGCAAGGCATGCTGGGATGTGTAGTTCATCAACATCTGGAGGGCCAGTGTTGCCCAGTCCTGCGTTAGAGGGTGCTGTCTGGATGTGAAATCCTCATTTGAATTTTTTACTTCGATTCCCCTTTTGGCTAAATAATGTTTATCGGTTGTACCCCTGTTTTTATCCAATAAATGCTTGTCCCTCCTCAATTTAAATGTATTTATTGTGTCTGCCGACACCACTTCTTGTGGATGAGAATTCCATACTTTTACTACCTTGACCGTAAAAAAGCCTTCCCTATGGAGGGTAGGAAATTTTGGTACTTGTTTCCTAGCACGGCCACACCGATTTGCATCGGGGTGGTCGTGTCGGCAAAATCGCGTTGGTCGCATCGCATGCGACCAAATTGTATGCAATGCAACCGACGCGATCGACCCGATTTTTACATTTAATCAAATGTGAATAGGGTCCCTGGGACCCTATTTTACATTGGATTCAATGTAAAATATTCCCCAGACCCCCAATTTTACCCCCTCAACGCCGCCACCCCACGATTGACGCCAACCCGAAGCGTGGCGAGCGCAGCGAGCCCGCGAGGGGCGGCGGTGTGCGTCCTCCGACCTTTTCGTACCCCTACTATCCACGTCGGCGTGGAGTTGAGAATATAAAGTGAGGCGAGCGCAGCGAGCCACCGAGCCCGAAGCGTGGCGAGGGGACGCGTATAACTTCACAGGTATACGCGTCCCCTCGCGGGGCTCGCTGCGTTTGCCACGCTTCGGGTTGACGTCAATCGTGGGGTGACAACAGGGCCATATACAATGTGAAATGGGTCATATTGGCCCATTTCACATTGTTTCCTATGTAAGATGGACTTAATCAAGTCTATCTCATCTTGTGCCACCAACGCGATTCTCTCGATTTCAATGTTAAAAAATATTTTAACATTGAAGCCTATGGCAAAATCGCGGGCATCGCGTCGGTCACGTCGGGGGCAATGTTAATGGCCGGGACCGACGCGATGCCCCCGATTTTGCCTTTGACGGTAAAATTGACCTGATTTCAAAGGAAATCGGGTCCATCGCGGGCATCGTGTACCTTAACTTTAAGGTACATGATGCCCGCGATTGTGGCCGTTCTAGGAAACAAGTACCGAAATTTTCTCTCCTCCCTGGATGGTGGCTTGACACTGAATCATCACAAATCAGCCATAATCAAATCCTCATTCATTCATCATGATTATAATCAGCATCACATATATAATTCCGGCTAAAGATCTGACATAAGTAATACAATCATTTGTATCATCTCAGTATGACAATGTCCTCTACCTTGGTCTCACGGCAAAATAATTGTACCACTTACAGTTGTTACAAAACTGCAGCTGCCCAACTACTAACCAATCAGCTCTGTTCCAGCGGGAATGGGTCATTGGGTTGACCCAATTTAGGTCAACATGCATTGGGCCCACAACTGAAGGTTGACAGGCCTTGGGTCGACGCCTGGAATAGAAAGACATTGCTAAGGTCGACAGGGTCAGAAGGTTGACACATGCATTAGGTCAAAAGTCAAAAGGTCGACATGAGTTTTTCACATTTCTTGTCCTCAATGTTGACATAGTCGACATGGACACCGTCTAAATGTACCCTGCCTCCACCCATAGATTGCTGCACTCGGCATGCTTTGGGCACGGTGCCTCGCTGTGCTCAGCACACTATTTTTATCTCCCACCATGTTGTAGTGGATGGTAGGGCATGAAATACCACCTGTCGGCACATGACGGCTAAAAAAATACCTGACCTTTTGACTGTCAACCTTAGACCTTGGGTCTCACATTGACGACCTAATGTTTGTGTCAACTTCTGACCTTAGCCCTGTCGACCTATTTCAGGTGTCGACTTAATGCCTGTTGACCTACTCTACCATCCACTACAGCGTGGAGGGTGAACAGAATAGTGTGCAGAGCGCAGCGAGGCACCGAGCCCGAACCATGGCGAGTGTAGCATTATCCATGTTGTAGAGTGTAAACTTTATCCATGTTGACCTATGTTAACATAGACATTAAAAATCCATGTAAACCTCATATCGACCTTTCCCCCCATGGCGACCTTTTGACCATGAAAAAGAACTTATGCTAAAGAAAAAGAAGAAATTCTGGAGAGACAAGAATGATTATAAAAAGGGTAATCAGCACTGTCTCACCAGAAATGAGGTACGCTTTGCACAAAAAGAACAGGAAGAAGGTTCCCGGGAGATAGTACCAACCCAAACTCCCATTAAAAAATATAAACATAGGTATCACCCTACCAATCAAAGTAGGTATCATTATAAGAGAGAGGAAACACCAGTAAGAAACCGAAATTATCCCCCTAGGTATCAAAATGATAGAAATAAGGAAGATCTAGGACCATTTAAAAATAATCACTGGAACGAAGATATTAGAGAGAACCAGTATTGGGAGAAACCCAAAGAAAAAAGATGGAGAAAAAGGAATTTCAGACAAAAAGACAATTGGAGGGAGGAAAGAACAGATTGGGAAACTGAGAACAGGTTCAATACATTAAGGGATGAGGAACAACATTTTTTAGAACCAGGTCCCGAGACCCCGAAACACAGATAACCAAAAACATCAGATCCCGGGGAAAAAGAGGCAAGGGACACAACAGAATAAGAAAAAGAAGAAAAAAACACCCCAGTATAGAGACAGAAAAAACGCCCACTGAGGTTAATATCCAGGTGGAAGAACATAAAACTAAAATAGTAAACTTGAGCAGTCACCAACTTACGGCGGATGAGACTGCCCTGTTGGAGAAGGGCCTAAAATTTGCCCCCTCCAACAGGGTAGACAAATTCGAGGTATTTGTTGACTTGCAGAAATTTGTGCGCAAATTGGCACTGAAGCGCTTTTTTGAGGATAAAGATCAAGGATGCGATGATACTAATGAAATAGTGGAAACCCAGGTAGATACCATCTCTGTCTTCAAGAGGAAATCCACGTTTAATCCCACACATAAAAGAGGATGTTTAGTGGAATCCTTCGAAAAATTAGTAAGGGACGATCTCGAGAAAATGGAGATTAGACCTAATAAAAATTCTAACCTTACAAAAGGAGAAAGGGATGCAATTAAGACCTTGAAAGACAACACCGAAATAATAGTTAAGCCAGCTGATAAAGGTGGCAGTGTGGTGATCCTCAACACAGCAGATTATAACAAAGAGATCTATAGGCAACTTTTGGATGTGAAAACTTACAAAAAATTGAGAGGTAACCCCACAGCCACCATTAGTAAAAAACTAGAAAGCTTTTTAAATATGTATATGCTTAAAGGGGTGTTAGAAGAAAAGGTAAAAGAATATATAATGATAGAAACTCCATCTATACCTGTCCTATATATTTTACCAAAAATACATAAATGCATTAATGATCCCCCAGGCCGCCCGATTGTGGCGGGTACGAATTTGATTTTGTCTAATCTATCACACTACTTGGATACCCTTTTACAGCCACTGGTCCTAAAGACTACTTCTTATCTAAAGGACACAATAGCCACCCTGGAGATGATAAAAACCATAGAGTGGGAGCCCAATTACAAACTGGTCACGTCAGACGTGACCTCTTTGTATACAATCATTGATCACGCAATGGGATTGAATGCGGTTGCGCATTTTTTGGATAAAGAAGGCACCCCTATAGATAAGAAAAACTTTATTTTAGAGGGTATAGCATTGATATTGAACAATAATTACTTCTGGTTCAATAATGATTTCTACCTGCAGCTTACTGGCACCGCGATGGGCACTAGACTGGCACCAAGTTATGCGAACCTTTTTATGGCTCGATGGGAAGAGCAGAACATATATACCAATGCGAGGTACGGTGCCAGTCTAGTGTCCTGGAAGCGTTATATCGACGACATTATGTTTGTCTGGAAGGGCGATGACACAACACTTGAAAGTTTCTGTCAGGAATTAAATAACAATGATATGAACATCAAGTTGACTTTCGATATAAGCTCAAACCATGTGAATTTCTTGGATTTACATATATATATAGAAAATTGCATGATTAAAACCAGAAACTTCGAAAAAGCAACAGACTGCAATTCATTTATAAATTATAACAGCAACCATCACATTAATTGGCTAAGGAGTATCCCCAGCAGCCAATTTCAGAGAATAGGCAGGAATTGCACAGAAATCGATACATATGAGTTTCATGCGGAAAAATTAGAGAACCAGTTTAAATGCAAGGGATATAAAGATGAAATCATCGAACGAGCCAGGAATAAAGGGAGACAATCTGTACAGGCAAATAGAGCAGAAATGCAGATGATACCCAAGCCCCCAAAAGAAAAGCCGGGTGTAAATTTTATTACAAGGTATACATGTCAGTCAAAACAGATAGAGAAAATCATAAAAAAACATTGGGGGATACTCAAAGGAGACCCCATGCTAAAGAAATATCTGAGCGAGAACCCACAATTTATATACAGAAAGGCTAATAATTTAAAAAGCCTTATTTAAAGAGTGCAATAAATACCCCCTCTCCATATAACCACATCAAGTCAAAAGGATTTTATAGGTGTGGGACTTGTTCCATATGTAGAGCCTGTAAAGGAACAGGAAGTGGATCCATTACACAATATAAAGTAACACAGACTAATGAATGGTTTCCAATTGAGGATTTTATCACATGCAGCAGCAAATTTTGTATTTATATAATGGAGTGTTCGTGCCAAAAACAATATATAGGAAAAACAACCAGAATGTTAAAAACACGCCTGGCCGAACACGTCAGAAATATAAAAAAGGGGATGGAGACTCATAACGTTTCAGCCCACTTTAAACGTACTCATAACATGGAAATTGGGCATTTGGTATCCTTTTGTGGTATCAATATTATTAAGGATAATTGGCGGGCCAATGACAAAGAAAAGAGATTAGCGTGTCTAGAAATGAAAAAGATATATTCACATAAAACTATTGAGCCCCGAGGTTTAAACATTGGATTTGAACTTAAATGTTTTTTATAAATTCTGCCAGCCCAAATGAATTTTCCCTGTAGAGAATCTGTTTAGAAAATTTGCACATGTTTGCACTCCTATGCACTTTACTCATAAGATTTATATGGGTTTTCATACTTTTTTACATATATATTTATATATTTTTATATTTTTGTATTTTCTCTATGAATTTTGTATGCTTCCTACCACTCCACAATTTTTTAACCAGTTTTTATATATCATAAGAATTTTTAACACCCTATTCCCATATATTTCTATCGATAGTTTTATTGGTTTAGTAATGGCTGCATAATGTTAATTTTTTCGTTTGGCAAATAGGATAACCAGATGCACAATACTAATTTTCCTTTTTATATGTTGTTTGTATGATATGTGGACCCCGAGGAGTTAATCTCCAATATGGTGGAGAAAATAAACTGTGAATACACACCAAGCGCTAACAGACCACAGACAAAATGGCGCCCGCAACTTTGGAACGCAAAGTCAGGAAGTATGCGTTCCAACGACGGAGGAGATCCGAAAACGGAAGTGCAATGACGCACTTCCGCTAAAACGAGTCCCCGCGAACAGCTGATCGGCATAACGGAGGAAGAGGATAAATAGAAAACCGGGATCACCGGACTGTAATGCATATGAATATGGTTCTCCGATTTATGATATAGTGTATATCTCTCCCCTACATGTATGACTATAGCGGTATATATGTTTAGTGGATAGAGAGGTTATTTGAGAATGTATTAGATAGGTACATAGGTGAATACCGGAAAGGGAATCATTGTTCCAGGCCGGGTTTTTTAGATGTCTATATTGTGTTTTATTGCTTAGAGGGTATAAATACCCTGATGTTACAACACTCCTCACACCTTGAAAAAGGGCTTACCCTAGAGCCCGAAACGCGTTGGTGAGGACTGGACCCACAGCATAGGTGAGACCCTTTACCACTTTTTCCATCTGGTAGTACTCCTCCTAGTATCCGGATACAGGGAGTGAGTTGCTTTTGGGCTCACCTAAGACTGTGTGTATTTTAATTGGATTTTTTTGTATGTTTTTTATTGTATACGTCCTGGAATAAAATATCTTTTTGCTACGGCTATATCTGAGCCTTATTACAAGGGGATTACTGGACGTGGACATACTAAAAGATACCTTTCCATGAACATAGGGCCTCATTTTGAGGTGAGTGTGTTTCCTATGATTACATGCGGAGTGAAGTTGATGCAAACTTGTTGTTGTTGAAAGAACAATAGGACAAAGATACCTTTATATGAACATAGGGCCTTTGCATAAGGTCAGTAATCCTTTGCTATTTTGCTGAGAGTACCAGTGTTTTCCTGACAAGGACAAAAGAAACCTCTACGGGCACATAGGGACCTTTATTAAGGTCAGTAGGTGCCCTTAAGACGTTGCATAAAATAGGAAAACCAGGAGGAATAGAGTCCAGCAAGACAAGGCATACTGTTAAAAATTCTGCTGAGTAGCGCCGAAGTGTATATTTATCTTTGCTTTTTGAACGTGTACCCAAGGGGAGCTAGTGCCCCACAAATATACCCACGGCTGCAACTCTTGGCGCCGCCAACCTCTCTATACCTTTCGACCTTTTGACCATGTTGACCATATCGACCCTTTCACTGTTGACCTTTGGACCCTGCTGACCTTTTGACCCTGCCACCCTTTTGACTGTTGACCTTTGGACCCTGTCCACCTTTTCACCCTGTTGACCTTTTGACCCTGTCAACTTTTTGACCATTAGTGGTCGACCATATAACTGTAGACCTAGACATTGTCTAGACATCTAAAATACCATAACCCCTCTACTGGCTGCCAATAAGATGGCAAATCATTTTGCCTTTCAAAGCCTACATTAGGGCCCAGGGTACCTGAAACAGCTTCCCACAAAGTTTGAGAGGCCCCCACTGTAGACTCCTCAAGGTTTCCTGGTTTACTCAAGCATATGCTCCATGCTCTCTGTATTGTATGAAAAGCCTTTATTGTTTCTGTACTATATTATGTTCTTTCTATCTGTAAAGTACCTGGAGATCAAGAGCGCTATATAACTAAAATTATGTTGTATTATCCTGTATCAACGTTAGGGTTCCAGTTCCTCTTTTGATCTACATATACTGTACATCAGTTTGTATTTAATATACTAATAAAAGCCAATGGAAGCCAGCCTTTGCATTATGATGTTGGTCTGGAGATCTTCATTATTTCTGAGCAATAATCCCTATCCATCAGAGTATTTCCTTTCACAAATTTACTGTATATTGTAGACAGTGGTGTAGCTCGTTAGACATAAAGCCACATGCCGTAATGCCAATTACACATAAGGCCACACATGATGCCCATTACATACTATATAACAAACCGTAATGCCCATTACACATTTGACACATAAGTGGCACTTACCTACATGCTCATTTGTAGGAACTTCATGCTTGATGCCAGGGGTTTCATGCTCGATGCCAAGGGGCTTTATGCTCGATGCCAAGGGGGACTGAAATTGCTCGTTGTCAAGGGTGCCTGAAATAGCTCATTGCCAAGGGTGACTGAAATTGCTTGTTGCCAAGAGGGACTGAAATAGCTTGTTGCCAACGGGGACTGAAATAGCTCATTGCCAAGGCGGACTGAAATTGCTCATTGCCAAGGGGGACTGAAATAGTTTGTTGCCAAGGGGAACTGCAGCCCGCTCCCACACTCAGCATGCCCGCTCCCCGCTATGCCCAGCTGAGCCAGTGTCTGCTGCTATTTTTAATACTCAAGTCTCCCCTAGACCATTAGCCAATAGGCGCTTGCAGTCCAGCAGCCAATGCTGCTTCTGATTGGGTGCTGGACCGCAAGCACCTGTTGGCTAGTGGTCCAGCGGGAGACTTGAATTGAAAATAGCAGCGGACTCCAGCCGAGCACAGCGGGGAGCGGACGAGCTGACAATCGGGCGAGCAGGGCGGGGGAGCCGGCGGCAGAGCTTGAGGTGCGCGGCTTCGGCACCCTGTGATATTCTCAGCGATAGTATAGTATAGCGCTGAGGAATTTTGGTCTGAATGATTTTGCACTCCTGTCATCATTCTTCAGTCATGTGGACCTCATATGCATATAATCCAAGGACTAGCTCACAGTAATAACCTGATCGCATTGGGATGAAGTGCCACTAAAACCTCATAATGAAGGCAGGGCTATAACTAGTGTGGTGCGAAGCGTGTCTTGTACACAGCGTGGCACTGTCAGCAGCACTGATACCTGTACAACATGTAAAATGCTGACATACCTGGGATTAAAACCCACATCCTGTTGCATTGCAGTCAGACACTCTATTCACTGAGCTGTCTGACTCTGCACAGAAGGTTAGAGAATTCTAACTATATCAGAATCAGCAGAGCAGATCAATGTAGTGTTTGTCTTAAAGGCTGTATGACTGCACACTACATAGACCTGCTCAATTTCAATGCTGATTATTTTTTACAAAGTACATGTACAGATGTGTCCTGCAACAACTTTGATGCAAATAGCAGCATCGGTAATAGCACTGCGATGCGTAATTAGGAGGTCAAGCTGGTTGACACGCTCCCCTGCCCGTTCGCACAGGGGAGCAATGTTTTGCTACTGTGCATGTGCATAAGTAGTTATGTGCATGTGCAGGCTCCATTTGCGAACAGAGGTGGCGACTTGTATAGTTGCTGGCCCATTCGCACAGAGCAGTGCAGGCAGGGAACGTGAAGCGGCGGGCATGGGTCATGCCCATGGGAACACACAGCATTTCAGCTTTGTGATTCAACCAGAATGAGCCCCTTATTATGGTAAGCTGTGTGCTCATCAGCTCCCCATACAAGTTAATTAATAGCGGGATCTTGCATATGCATGTTTTTCCAATATCCCATGATGCATATGCCGTGATTTTTACAGATCGCATGTATATGTGTATATATTATATAATATAATATATGCTATTATGAAGAGGTATAATAGCATGGCCTTTCTCTGGGACCAGTTTTGTCATGCTCCTTCCCCATGAGCCTAAAGTAAGTTTGAAAAATGGGTTGTGTTGCTGAAGTGCCAATTCTTTTTCTGGCACAGGGCACCAAAAGTAGGCTGAGCAATACAAGTTTCTATCATCACTAAAGGCCCCCATACACTAGAACGATTTTGCACAAAATCAGTCTATTACCACCAGTTGAGTTGATATATTGTCTGAAAAGTGCCACACCGTTTTCCATCCAATCCGATGCGCGGCCCCATGAGTGTGGGATAGGAGCCCCCTAGGTTGGTCGGTCTGCACCTGTGATTTCTGGAAAAAAGGAATGCTTATTGTGCATGCAATATATTGTATGCGATATATTGCAGAAAGTTTGACTGACGTTCCAGTCCTTCTAGTCCCCTAAGGGCCCCCATACACTAGGGTGACTTGTCCTAAGGACAAGTCGGCCCGACTTCCCCTGAGCTTCCCCGGCAGCTCCCTGGGGGAGCTTGATAAGATTTAGCACTTGATGTGCCCAAGGCCGGCGCCACCACTAGGCAGGTCTAGAGGTGTAGGCATTTGCCTAGTGCGCTGGCCAAAGGAGGGTGGTAGTAAACTGGAAAGTTCTACCACCGCATCAGCAGCAGCAGAGGAGCAGGACAGAGAGCCGGAGGAAGGAGCAGGTGTTCGGTGAGTGAACACTCCCCCCTCCCCCCCAGCAGCACAGCGGCCACATCGCGCACCCCTCTCCCCCCCCCAGTGGCCAGGTAGCCACATCGCGGACACCCCCTGCCCCCCCCACGGCCGGGCGGACACGTCGCTTACCCTATTCTCAGCAGTTGTGCGCTGGGGCACTCCGGTGCCTAGCACCGGCCCTGGATGTGCCATTTTTTACGTGTGATAAATTGGATGCGATTTATTACATGTAAAAATCCGGGGAGCAGAGGAGGGTCCGGGGAAACTGCAGGTGAGCCAGCAGTCCGTGGGAGCAGCAGGAGCAGGCTGGGAGCGGGGACCAGTTTAGGGGAGCGGCAGGAGCAGGGTGGAAGCAGGGACTGGTCCGGGGGAGTGTCAGGAGAAGGCTGGGAGTGGGGACTGGTCCGGAGGAGCGGCACGAGATGTAACGGCAGGCAGGGCGCGGGGACTGCAGATGCAGAGCAGAGACCGGGGGCGCAGCGGGAGAATAGAAAGAAATCCTATTCAAAAGACTGGGCGGCCGCTGATTGGCTGAGAGCTGCCCAGTCGTTTGAATAGGATGGTTTCTATTCTCCCGTTCGCCGTGGGGACCGCAGAGTCCATGGTAGCGAGCGGTAGCATCGGGAGAATAGAAACCATCCTATTCAAAAGACTGGGCAGCAAGTTTAACTGGACACAAACATAACAGAACCAGTACTATACTTTCTAAGCTCACATTCTCCCATCTATTTTTAAGGCTCCTGTCTCTTCCTCCTGGCAGCTACTCTCTGGTCTATTGCAATGTTTGAGGGCTCAGATTCACACACAGACAGCAAACCTTGGTAGAAGAAGCTGCTCCCACAGGGCATGTACAGCAGCCCTGCTCTGTCCCTTACACTGATGTGGTGGCAGCTCTATTGTTCATATTATATACAAGTGCTATTGTTGTCATAATTTAAGGCACTTGCCAAGAGCATAGACAAACGAAGGGGGGGTTTCTGGTTGCCCGGAAACCTCCCCTCCTCTTGGTAAGTGCCTTAAATTATGACAACAATAGCACTGGTATATAATATGATTACTAGAACTGCCAACACATCATTCCATTTAAGGGACAGAGCAGAGCTGCTGCACATGCCTAGTGTACCAGCTTCTTCTACCACATTTACTGTATGTGTGGATCTGAGCTTGCAAACATTGCAATGGACCAGAGAGCAGCTGGAAGAGACCGGAACCTTACCATGAAGTGGGAGATTGTGAGCTAAGAAATTGCAGTACTGGTTCTATTATGTGTATTTATTTATTTATTATGGCATGTTTAACCTTTTCCTGACCACTTATCTTAGTTAAATGTCGGAAACAGCCTATACTATATACCAGCTGTAGTGTTACATATTAATACTGTATTCCAGGGGTTCCCAAACGTTTTTGAATCACAGCGCCCTAGAGCATCAAAATATTTTCAAGGCACCCCTAGGCCAAATGCATCTTATCGAGAAATTCAGAAAAAATATTAAATTAAAGTGCATTGTGTTTATATGTCACAGTTATCTGGTGAGGGACAGAATTTGCTTCTGTTTGTCAACATATATTATGATTGGCAGCCACAAGCACTGGTTTTGCCTGGTACATTGACCATAAATAATCTGAATTGATCCTGGTTTACCAACCCAAGGCACCCCTGCAAGTGTCCTGAGGCACCCCAGGGTGCCTAGGCACACAGTTTGGGAACCACTGCTGTATTCCATTCAGTATCCAGTGTATAAAAAGACCAATTTTCAGGGCTGTTAAAACCAGACTCCCGAACTTACTCCAGTGCACTGCAGAGAGGGAGATTTTGGGTTACATTTGGAAACCCTCCTCTAAAAATCCTGCGTTTGCCACTGAAGAGGAGAGGGGTTTCTGTGCAACCATAAACCCACTCTGCGTTTGCCTAAGCCTTAACTTCCTCAGCTTGTAACAATGTGTACACAATAAGGCTGCTTCCCTGATATGCATAGTCCAGGGTTGCCGACTCTCCCGGAATGTCCGCGAGACTCCCGGAATCTTGGGACATCTCCCGGACTCCCGGAAGAGGACCCCTTTCTCCCGGAGCTGCCCCTTCTCTTCCGCGATTTGTACTGCGCATGTGCAATGATGGTGCAGCGTCATCACGCATGTGTCCACGATGTGTACTACGCATGCGCAATGACGTGGTGCCGTCATTGCGCATGCGCAGTACACATTGCGCGGAAGCACAGCGGTAGCTGCACTAGAATGGGGTGCTTTCTGGGAGTGAAGAAGCTGCCAGAATGCGGAGAGAAGTGAACTGTGTGTGAGTATTCCCTGGCTCTCTACACTGGCACTTTTTCTTTGCTACGTTCTGTGTCAACAGTCCATGCTTCCCTCACCCCTCTCCTCACTCGCATCCTCCTCTCCCTCCTTGTAGTAGTCTATCCTCCTCCTCCCCATCTGAGTATTACTTCATAGTGTGTAAAGTTTGGCGTGTAAAATTTTGAGAACCTGTCAGATACACTGATTTGAACCCTGACAGACCTGATGGGTTGCAGGAGCCTGGCTTCTGCCTGTAGGTGCAAATCACTTATTGCTGTCGAAATTGGGTTTATTTAAATCTATATTTGATGTTGGATGGCAAGAAAAGGTCATTGGCCACTTATGACTGTACTTGAGAGTGATTATATGAATGATGCTTTATACAGTAAATGGGCTTTTTTTATACCTACTGTATTCTTTCATTTCCTATATATCGTCTGTTTATAGTTTAGTAGAGGTGGTTGGTACCTGCTATAAGTCCAGGCTTACATAAATTACATATTCAATAGGGAATAGCATTGTTGCTATATGCTTCATAAAAATAATCCAAGGTTACAGCAAGGCTCGCCCCTTTGGCGTCACAAGACCCGCCCCCATTGCCGCAAGACCCACCCCCTGGCTTTTACTTTTCTCCCTGAAATGATTTTTCAAAAGTAGGCAACCCTGGCATAGTCTTTTAAAAGAAATCATTCACATTATTAGACAACAATGTTTTATATAATCCTACGTAAATTGCCACTTTGCTTTTGATACTTAATGATGCATACCATAGCTGGGTACACACTGGGCGATATATTATTAATGATATGGGTGATATCGTTAATGATATCACATGCATATTGCTCAGTGTGTGCGGTCAACATCAATAACACAATGCGCACGGCCGCAGGTCATTGACAACCCCCTTGTTGTCTGTGCATGCAGCTCAATCTGGCAATAGTGTTGCATGCACAGAGCAGGAGGGTGGGTGACATCACTGACCAATATTGCAAATGATATTGGTCAGTCTACAATGTTGTTCTCCCATGATACTGCCAATATATTTAACTATATCAGAAGCCACGGGAATTGCCCAGTGTGTACCCAGCAATACACTTCTCACCATTTTAAAATATTATTTGTATTCTACATTCCGAGATATAAACCATTGCTGCCACCTAGTGACACTCTCCAAAATGACAGCATTTGTAATCTCTTCTGATAAAAGAGAACCACTTGGACCCATACTTACCTGCACTCCTAGATACCTGAAAATCAGGTGGTGCCCCTGACCACCCAGAAAGGTGGGCAAGTCTTCCAGAGACGTAAGCCACCTGGCCGCATGCTGCTGCCTTCCGTACACTGACTGTGTTTGTTATTATACTGCTGGCATCTTCCCATACTTGCCTACCCTCCCGGAATGGCCGGGAGGGTCCCGCAAATCGGATCCCCCTCCCGGTCCCCAAGGAAGGGGGGCAAGTCTCCCGCATTTCCCTACAGCCCCGGCTCCCCCTCTCCCCGCGGTCTAAAAACTATGACTTTCGCGGGTCCGCGGGGAGGGGGCGGGGCTAAATGACGCAATTCGCTGCATTTCGCGTCATTTTAAGCCCCTCCCCCCACCCACAGACCCGCAAATTGAGGCTTCAGCCCGTCATGGGGGCGGGGCTTGATGACATCACCCGTGCCCGCCCCCAAATCGAAGCCTCTACCCGCCTCCTTTCACTCCTCTCCGGGCTTCTCCCGGAAAGGAGTATGCCAAAGTCGGCAAGTATGCATCTTCCTGACTCCCAATCACTCAGGGTGAACAGAAAATGCCGAGAGCCACCAGCACATGGAGATGGAGCAGTGGCTGTTCATCACAGAAAAAAATCCCTGAGACTAGATGATTAGCTGTGGTCAGCCACTTCATGATGTCGCAATTCACATTTAACATGGCTCCGCCTCTACTTCACAATGCAGGTAACATCGCCACTGTGCAGAGGGATGGGGTTATAATGATGTGATTATTTGTTTATACCCCCAATGCCACCCACACCTGCTGCACCACGGCCCCCCTTGCGGAGGGAACAGCAAAAAGGTCGGTAATTAGGCTTTGACCGCCATACACACATTGAAATGGCAATAACTGTAACAGCATTTTTTTATCCAAGTTATCAGTAAATATTTTTTGTCTCAGTCTTGTACCTGTAGTCCTGTACAGTATCCCAGGGAGAAAGATAAGACATTCATACTTCGAAAATAATCCACACACACACACACACAAAGAAGGATATGTTACTTGTTTCCTAGCACGGCGCCTGTGATTTTGATTGTATCCATCGGGTCCAAAAAAATTGCGTTGATCGCATCGCATGCAACCAAATCGCAATGTAAAATGGTCCCTGAGACCCGATTTTACATTGGGCCCAATGTTAAATGCCCCCCAGACCCCAATTTTCATTGTATACCCACCCTGATGGGTCAAATGCCCCCCCCATTGTTAACGACACCCCACGATGAACGCCAACCCGAAGCGTGGCGAGCGGCGGCGGTACGCATCCTCCGACCTTTTCATACCCCCACTATCCACGTCGGCGTGGAGCTGATTTTATATAGTGTGGCGAGCGCAGCTCGCCACCGAGCCCGAAGCGTGGCGAGCGCAGCGAGCCCCACGAGGGGGCGCGCATTACTTCACAGGTATTACGCGTCCCCTCGCGGGGCTCGCTGTGCTCGCCACACTATATAAAATCCACTCCAACGTGGATAGTGGGGGTGTGAAAAGGTCGGAGGACACATAACGCCGCCGCTCGCCATGCTTCGGGTTGGCGTTCATCGTGGGGTGGCGTTAACAATGGGGGGGGGGGGGGGCATTTCACATGTAAAATACCCATAAGGGTGGGTATAAAATGAAAAATCGGGTCCATTGGCCCATTTAACAATGTTCCCTATGTAAAATCGCGATTTTTTAATTGCCGGGGAAAAGGCTAAAAATAGCCCTGAAATCGCGTTGGTCGCGTCCATCGCATACCTTAAGTTAAGGTATGCGATGACCTGCGACGGGCGCCGTGCTAGGAAACAAGTACCAAGGATATTCTCCAAAGAACTTGAAGCAGTTCTTAATAATAACTACAGGGACCTTTCGGCATATACTTACATAGTTCCCAGTATCTCCATAGAGGTCACCTCGGAAATGTCAGAAGCAAGGTCTGCATTTAATCTCTCCCAACAAAACATTATCAACAGGTATTGGAAAATATTGAGAGGTGCGCCGGCCCATTTTTACTGGTTTAGGTTCTGATTTGTCATTGGATTTTCCATTCAGTTTTGAGAAAACTGCCTCATTTGTTTTGTTTTTGGATACAGTATACAGGTATAGTCAATTTGGATAAGTGAGGGCCTATAACACCCCTTAAACATAACATGGCAGAGAGCACAGGCATGCTTACAGAGCACAGTAGGGTAGGAGATCAAAGTTATGGAGATGGGAATGGATTATGGGCACAGGGTTGGGGAGGGAAGCACATAGTGAGGGGGTGCACAGGGAGCACAGTGTATGGGGAAATGCTCAGGGGCACATGATGGGAGAGGAGAGCTCAGGGTGCTAAGGTAAGGTGAGGAAACTCAAGGGGCACAGGGTTAGAAATGATTCTCAAGGGGGCACAGAATAGGGGGAGGGGAGTTTAGGGTGACACTGTGTAAGGACCCCCCCATCCTCAGAGGGCACAGGATGGGGGAGAAGAGCCCCGGCTGGTGGAGATAGTATCCCATAATACCAGAAATGTGGAGCCTCCTTTGGCAGAGCAGCCCCCTAGGTCCGGCAGGTGGTGGGTGATAGAGACCGACAAATGTCTGATCCTCAGCATCTCCTGTCAGCCCACCTCAATCTCTAACCTCAGGTGCAGGAAGCATCTCCATACATCCTGACAGGCTACAGTGCAGAATGCACATACTGCAGAGAAATCCAGAGCAAAAAGAATTCGCTCCCTCCCTTCTGCTCCGTGGTGCACAGCATAGCAACAGGCTGCTGGTTGGCTGAGAGACAGCAACTCTCAGGGAATTAACAGATGGGAGCAGGGGGCCCATTTATCATTTAATATTTTTAGCTAAACCCCCCAAAAACCCTTTTCGGGGGTTAGCCAAAATTATAAGTATCACCTGAATGTATCAGGAGGGACCGCAGCAGGAATCTCCCTTCTCTGCTGTTATCTCTCCTGCACCGCCACCGGCAACATCCCCCATAGGTTACTATGGGTGATGCAAAGCTGCCCAATGTATCAACATCAGGCAGCATCACTTTGGATCCCTGGGTCGGTGGGGGGTAAGTGCTGGCCACGCATATGCAGACCCCCCGGCACCCGGCTGAGCGCATCGCAGGGACGGGCTTCTTTCTGTCCCTGCCTGTACAGGATGATACATCCCTGCGACAGGATCGTATATTACAATACCATCCTGGTGGTAAAATTTCGAACAGATCGCAATCCTAAATAAATGGGCCCGTATAAGAGAGACCCAGCTTTCCAGACCAAAACATGGAGATCCAATGTCAGGATCTATATGAATGGTAATTATAGATAGCCCAACTAGCCATTATGCCCTTACTACAGAGAATACATTTATGCACCCACTGTGCTGAGTACTAGAAGTGGGAGGGACAAATCAAGGGTCTGAAGCTGCTGGCATCTCAAAGTCAGTCTCAGCAGCACAGGCGGGCGGCAAGGAGACACCCACCCCCCCCCCCCCCCCCCCCCACACACACACACACACACACACACACACACACACACACACACACACACACACACACACACACACACACACACACACACACCTGTATGGGTGCTGAATAAAGCACTATGAACCAGTATCCAATTCTGGACCAGTTCATCGTCCCTGATTTGGAGGAAGCCACAGTCTGCCTACAAAGGGCCAGTGGTTCTCCTGCTCGACATGAGAATAGATTTGAGAGTTTAAGACCCCATGAATATAAAAGTTGCAGAGAAAATTACCTTTATCTGCCTCCTTAGATTTGTCTGCGAATGCCTCGAAGTATCAATGGGGTAACATTTCAGGGGAGTATGAAAAAGGCAGCTGCTGACAAGAATCTAAGGAAAGAAGTAATGGGGAAATTTACTAGAGGAAATTTGTAAAAAAATAGGTGTATTTGTGTCCAGAAATACACTTATTTTTGACATTTACTATCCCGAAATTACGGAAATTCGTAGTCGTATTGATGTGCTATCAATACGAATATGAATTGCCGTATTTTCGGGATAGTAAATGTCAAAAATAAGTGTATTTCTGGATACAAATACACCTATTTTTTACAAATTTCCTTTAGTAAATTTCCCCCAATATGTCTTGATGACATCACAGAGTTCTGATGCACCCACAAAGAATACAATCAGTGGCTCCTGTGACTTCTATTGAGAAGTGCAAAGTACAGTATAAAAAAAAAAAAGGACCCTAGGGCCACACACGAGCGCTGATGTATCTAGACAGATAATGATTATATATATATATATATTTATATATATATTAAAATTTACTTAGATATATAATAATAAATGATTAATAAACTCAATCCCTTTGGGTATACTGCAGCCTCCTGTCAGAGGAATTATGTACCTCTGCTGGAAAGGAATGGGATCATTCGTCAGACTGCATTTAGGTCTACAGTCATTAGGTCGACCCCACTAGCTCGACTGGCAGGAAGGTCGACCTGACTTAAGGTCGACATGGGCCAAGGTCGACATGACTTAAGGTCGAATTTGCATAAAGGTCGACATGAGGAAGGTCGACTGGTCATAAGGTCGACATGGGTTTTTCACTGTTTTTTGATCCGAATGTCGACACAGTCGACATGGACACAGTTGGCAATGAGAATCGGACCCTCGCATCGCTCGCTTCGCTCGCAATGCTTCGGGCACGGTGCCTCGCTGCGCTTGGCACACTATTTTATTCTCCCACCACGCCCTAGTGGATGGTAGGGCATGAAATACCGCCTGTCGGCACATGTCGGCTCAAAAAACAGTGAAAAACCCATGTCGACCTTATGACCAGTCGACCTTCCTCATGTCGACCTTTATGCAAATTCGACCTAAAGTCATGTCGACCTTGGTCCATGTTGACCTTAAGTCAGGTCGACCTTCCTGCCAGTCGACCTAGTGGGGTCGACCTAATGACTGTAGACCTAAGTTCATTCTAATAGATGACCGCATCCCGTACTCTGATAGGTTACTAACAGTAATCTACCACAAGGTGGTGCTGTTTACCACAAAGAACAATTGGACCATACTGTATATTTATAATATCACTTATTTAATAAAAAGGCATACTACAATTCATTACATTAATATTAAAAAGACACACAAGACAAACAACATATAACATATAAAACATGCATATATTATGCAGAGCGAGGTTAATTCTATTGATCTATTGAGGCTTCATATAATAGTGTTCATTTTTAGATCAGAGGCATTTAGGCAATAGTTACCAGTCCCTTTGGGTCTTTTCTGCAGAAATCCTTTTGTGGAGTATCGAGAGATTGTTTTTTACAATCACCTTTATGCGGTGTCCGGCATAAAGGAGAGAGACAGACACTGTCGGGCATTCAGCTGAGGAAGCCGCCGAGCAATAACAAAGTGGAGAAACGCGTCATGGAGGCCGTCACAGCTCGGAGCCAGTACCCTGATACGCTGCTAATATTGTCAGTGCGTCTTCCCCTTGCTTGGGGGAACTATGCCTGCAGATACCACTAAGGAGAGAAACAACTGGACACTTATAACTGGAGCCGGTCCCTGCTAATAGGACCATGCACAGACTGCGCTGATACAGGGAAAGTGGATATAAAAAAACAATCTCTTGATACTCCACAAAAGGATTTCTGCAGAAAATACCCAAAGGGACTGGTAACTAGGGTGGCCAATCCCGGGATCGGCGGGATCCTGGGATTTGGCCCCCAAAACGCCGGGATTTCAAGCCCGGGATTGGAGTTTCCAATCCCGTGATTTCGGGATTAGACTGCGCATGCGCGCAGTATAATGCCGGGCAGCGTCTGAGCATCGCTCAGACGCTGCCCGACTTCTCCCGGCAGCACTGCCCAGCGTGACCTCTCAGCGTGACGAGATCAGAGGTCACGCTGCGCAGGCAGAGGTCGCGCCCAGCAGTATGATGCCGCGCTGCCCGCCCACCCAGCCAGTGCACTAGCGTGCCAGCGCGCCAGCCCAGCCAGCCCGCCAGCCAGCAGCATGGATGACCCGTCCCCCCACCCAGCAACCAGGCTCCTGGCTCCCAGCAGTATGATCCCGGGATTGAGCATTTTTCAATCCCGAATCCTGGGATTGAAAAAATGCCCCGGGATTGGCTTCCCTACTGTTAACTATTGCCTAAATGCCTCTGATCTAAAAATGAACACTATTATATGAAGCCTCAATAGATCAATAGAATTAACCTCGCTCTGCATAATATATGCATGTTGTATATGTTATATGTTGTTTGTCTTGTGTGTCTTTTTATTATTAATGTAATTAATTGTATTATGCCTTTTTATTAAATAAGTGATATCATGAATATATGGTCCAATTGTTCTTTGTGGTAAACACTGCCACCTTGTGGTAGTTTACTGTTAGTAACCTATCATTTTCCATATTGTGCTACTTTCCAGCGGGATGCGGTCATCTATTAGAATGAACTTAGGTCTACAGTCATTAGGTCGACCCCACTAGGTCGACTGGCAGGAAGGTCGACCTGACTTAAGGTCAACATGGACCAAGGTCGACATGACTTTAGGTCGAATTTGCATAAAGGTCGACATGAGGAAGGTCGACTGGTCATCGACCTTAAGTCAGGTCGACCTTCCTGCCAGTCGAGCTAGTGGGGTCGACCTAATGACTGTAGACCTAAATGCAGTCTGACGAATGATCCCATTCCCAGAGTACAGTATGTCAGACCTGTGTAAAATATACTGGACACAGTGAACAGAGAAGGGATCACTACTGATCCCTCTAAGATAAATGTGGTCCAGGAATTGTCTAGGTGAGTGATTCCCAAACTGTGGGTCCTTACCCCAAAGTGGGTCCCACCCATCACAGCATTGGGTCACAACTTCATGGCTGATGACTTCTCTGATCTCTCAGTCAGTGATCTAATGAGTCTGAAAAATCAGTTGAATTTTCTGTTACTTTTATGAGTTTGAATTTTCTGTTGAATTTTGTGCCACCACAAAGCTTCCCTGCATCAGGGTTGCCGACACTCCCGCATTTAGCAAGAGTATCCCGTTTTTTGTTCCTTTCTCCCGGTCTCCCGGTAATGTGTGGGATCCTCACGTTTTTTTAGCCTGTCTGGCAAAAAAAAAAAAAAAGTGACTGCGCATGTCCAGCCGGGGATCTGTCAGCAGTGGCTACAGGCCTACAGCACAGCAGGGGGCAGCCATCGGAGCAGGAGCAGCAGAGGGAGCGGCACAAGCAGCAGAAGGCAGCGCCGCAGATAAGATGGTAAGATAGCGGCTAGCTGCTTCGTGCTTCCCTCCTACTTCTCTCCCTCTGCTCCCCACTATTTTTCCTTTAATAGGGTTCCTTCCTTTAAAAAGTGCTACGGTACTATCTGAAAATGTAATTTAGATAGCTCCGCCCATAGCCACGCCCCATTTTGTGCTGTAAATGGGCAGGGCCATGGGCGGAGCTATCCAAATTACATTTGAGAGCTCCCACGCCCCCTAATTAGCTGCCCTCTGCCTGGTCTCCCGCAAAGGGGAGATGAAAAGTCAGCAAGTATGCCCTGCATGTGGCGACCATTTTGCAGTAACTTGCTGGGGTCCTGTGATAATTTTTATTGTCAGGGGTTCCATTGAAAAAAACATTGAGAACCCCTGGTCTAGGCCATCAAAACTCAATGAGCTTTGCTCCATAAGACTTTTGTGCATACTAACACTGTTTTGACTCTAATTTCTCAAGCATAAGCTAAACCCCTTACTAATTTCACTAAAAGCAATGCTCCCTCAGAAAAGAACTCCCCTAAACACGAGAAAAAACAATGTACATTTTTATAATGTTAATGAGTCTTTCGGTGAGTGATGTACTTGTTCTTGTGAGAAAGCATTTTTGGATAAAAAAAAATCTCATTTCCATTGTTGGCATATGCTGACACGACTAAACCATGCCTTTTATTGATGCATCTTCTGAAGGACTAGAGGGAGTCATTTACCAAAAACAGTGATCCCAACTACAGCCGGTGTCATATATTAGTCACGGATGGTCACCCAGTGAGCAAACGTAGCCAGCTCATTAAGTGACATTCCTAACCCCTAAATGTGCTGTGGTGGACCATTTCCATGACAGTATGTACAGTGCAGACAACAACAATCCCTTAACAAATGTGCAGGCAATAGATACCTAGCTGAATTGTCAGTGTACTGTACAATCTTAGGCTCGTAACATTGATGCCAGCACTTTATCAGGGTTAAAATGGGGACTACACAAATCAAAAACATTTCCTTACTGTTTTCTTGCAGATGACCAGGATACTAGTGATAATAGAAGAGACACAAAAATATCTCTTTGCTTGAGTAAAGCAACTCTAAAACACTATATGACATCCTGTCATCCTTTTGTATTCAATAGTATTACAATAAGCCTGTCCTCAATTCGGTATGAGAGACCTTCAATGTTGAATAGAAAAATAAAAACATTTCCAAGTTATACAACATGAGATGGGAGGTCCAGAGGAGATAATCATCCAGATGTGGCATTGAAAACTCTAGTCTTCAGTCTGTGTATGCAGTGGCGTAACTATAAATTTTGCTCCCCCCTGCCAAAAAAAATGTGGCGCCCCCCCCCCTCCCCTGCAATGAAACTTACACTATACGTAATACAGTAATGCCAGTATTACAGGATAGAAGCCATTGGCACGCGCGCGCCCCCTCCTCCTTGGCAACTGGTGGAGGGAGGGGGAAGGCAATGGGACTCAGTCCTCGGCCATTCAGCTGCATCAGCATGATTTGATTGGTGGCGGCTGCAGAAGCGGCGCTGGAAGTTGTGCGGCGGCCGGTCATTAGAAGGTGCCTGTGCACCCCCGGCAAGCCTACAGTATGTGGACAAGTTCATCGCTGTTTGTTAGCGCTCAAATACCAATTTGAACCAGGGGCTGCCGAGCCTGAGTAGTCCCCACTCACAAGAAATTATAAGATATCTATACAATTGGCTCTGTGCTCACCTATGTAAGTAATAATATGTTTAGGACAAAACAGGCTGTGCGTGACTCTGTAGATGGCAATATTGAGACCCTTTTGAGTGTGGACAGCAACAATGCATATAGGGTTAAAAATTTAATAGTATAAAATAAATGTACATAAACTTTAACACAAATCAAACTTTCTGTGAAGAATTGCAGGGGGAAGGAGGAAGGGGGGAGGGGGGAAATGCAAGTAAGTGCGGCACCAGTGATGGATAGGGCTAAGTAGGGGAATCGTGTTAGAGGGAGCAGGCGTCCCGACTCCCTGTAGTGCACGGAACTCCTAACAGTACCTGTTGGGCAGCAGTCTGCTAAGAGTATGGTCCCCTGCTGTGTGCTCAGTCCCTCTGCGCTGCTGTGTCCAGCAGTATCTTAAAGAGGAGCTGCGGTGTCCCGTAGCCGGAGCTTCTACACTGCAGCGTTCGGCTTCCCGGCATGTGCCCTGTGATGATGTCACCGGGCGCCAGGCTCGCTGTGGAGCTCCGTGCGCTGTAGCGGGTGCTGCTGTTAGGTACCCCTGCTGTTCGGGCAGCAGTGTGGCTGGATGTATAATGTCCCCTAAACGCATTTCGGCCGCGATACGGCCTTTTCAAATGTATGTGACAGTACCACACCCGGGCGGGTGCCGGCGCCCACAGAGACCTTGCTCCTCCAAGCGGCAGCGGGGGCTGCCTTACAATAGCTACGCCCCTGTGTGTATGGCTTATTATATTCATAGTACACATTCTCCCGCTCAGAGGTTTTTAATAATCTGGCTGCTACTTTGCTCCTCTCACCTTTAGACAAGTGTTGGTGCCCATCTCTGGTTCAAAGTGTACCTTGAGAAAGCTATAAATAGTGTGAAAAGGATTACATACACAGTAATTCAAGTGAATGCCCTTATTCTTGTTCACTTGCAAAGGAAAATTTCTTCTCAAATGGATCAAACCATGTGCACTGCAGGTGGGGCAGATGTAACTTGTGCAGAGAGAATTAGATATGGGTGGGGTTTTACTTCAAAGTGAGATCTATATTGCAGTGTAAAAATAAAGCAGTCAGAATTTTCCCTGCACAGAAACAAAATAACTCACCCGAATCTAACTATCTCTGCACATTTTACATCTGCCTCACTGCGGTGCACATGGTTTTGTCCATTTCAGAAGGAATTTGCCTTTGCGAGTGAATCAGAATAAGGGCTTATGGGGCAGATTTATAAAGCTTGGAGAAGAGATAAACTGGAGATAAAGCGGAGAAAAGGTAAAAGGAGATAAAGCACCAGCCAATCAGCTCCCAACTGTCTTTTTCAAACACAGCTGATTGGCTGGTGCTTTATCTCCTTTTACCTTTTCTCCGCTTTATATCCAGTTTATCTCTTCTCCAAGCTTAATAAATCTGCCCCCAATTCTTTGATATTTATTTCGTAAAGCAGGTCACAGCATACCAGATCAATTGCATATGCAATCGTAGTGACATGCAGCAGCTTACAGGCAATCACAGTATGGAGCAGACACTTGCAAATGCGCCAGTGGTCGCTAACATAGCCCGCCCTCCAGCCTATTGCTTGGGCAGCTAATCCACCATAATGAGCATTTGCACTCTGCCCTGGAAACCCTTATATCAAGAGGACACAGGTGCTGCTGATCACACAACCAGGGGCGCCGATTTATATTTTTTCCGGTGGGTGCTTCCACCCCACAAAATCCACCCCCCCACAGAGAACAACCCCTTCCCCCCCACACTACCACCCCAAACCCACGCCTCCCCCCCCCGTGGACTCACCCGTCGGGGAACCTGGATCCAGCCGTCAGCAGCAGGGTCCCTGCGGAAGATGGGAACTAGCAGCGGTATTAATACCGCTGCTAGTTCCCATCCGCCGCAGGGACCCCTGCTGATGACAGCATATCCGCTGCTGGGACCCCGCTGCCGTGGCCCGTGCCGTGGGTGTTCCACACTTTCTGTGGGTGCTCGGGCCCCGGAGCACCCACGGTTTTGGCGCCTATGCACACAACCCTGCTTCTGCTACTGCTCCAAAACCTGGTCTGGATCCTCTTACTCATAGTGGAGATATGCTGTCACTAACTATAAATAGAAGGTACTGCATAGTAAGTGTTATGTACCTGCATTGTCTAGTATGTACAAAAATTACTTACGATGAGTAAAAATCATGCAAGCAACAGCTGTAATTAGGTTGCCCACTACATTGATTCTGCCAGCTAGGATAATAATTTCCTTAGCCAAATCATTGCAGCATACGGAGATCATTGCATCTCTTAATTCAGATGAGGCAGAGAATCAGCAAGTTTTTAAATTCTGATGTTCTTTGGCTGTGATTTTCCAGATCATCTAACAGGATTTTCACTGTGTGAATCATTCTAATCCTTTGATACCGATGCTTCCATACTTTCGTGTGCATCTTCCAGGTTTGCTAATTGGTGTGCAATATAGGCTAAATCTGTCTTCATTTTCATCTTTAACTGTTTCATTTACCTTTGTGATGGACTAAAGCACTTCTTTAATTACAGCAAGAACATTGTCTTTGGTTGGTAAATATTACAGTTATATAGTACAGCAAGCAGCAGCTCTTATCAGATTCACTTCTGACATTATCAAAGCAGTGCCTGGAAAAATGGCTTTATTTTCAAAGTTGCTTAACCAAGCAGTATTTAATTAGAACACCCTAATCAGGGCAGTATCTTCAAATAAACTTTTATTTTAATGCTTCATTTTATTCGCTTCTTATAAAATTGTGGGGCCGATTCAGATGGGTTCTTTTGGGTCCGAATTTGTCCCCGTCCCCGATGTTCGGGATTAATGCCCACAAATGATGTGCATGTGTATATCCACCTATTGTATGTTGCTTGTACATTTTTGTAGTATACGCTAATTTGTTAATTGTATTATTTACAACTACTGTGTTATAGTAATAATAAGTAATAACTCCAAAGTGCCTAATAACAGAATACTGGTTTTGGTACAGCTTGCTATAAGCTAGAGTTCCATCGAAGTGATTAATCAAAGAGAATTAAGGATTGCCAATAATGTGAGGTAAAATCCATCCCTCCAGTTAAGCAATGTAGTATCTTAGAAACACACTAAAACTACAATCAACAGAATAAAGGGAATACATAAACAGAATTATATTACTTACATCCCTGAGGAAGCTCACTAGGGAGTTGACATGGCAGGACCGTGTCTACATCACGCAGGACCTGACATGGTCTTGCCATGTCAACTCCCTGGCGAAGAAGGCCCGGCAACGTCTTTATCATCTCAGACGACTGAAGGACTTTAGACTATCCTCAAGGGTGCTAAAGCATTTCTATGCCTGCACCATTGAGAGCATCCTGACAGGAAATATCACGGCCTGGTTTGGAATCAGCACCAGAAAGGACAGACAAGCTCTCCAGAGGGTTGTGCAATTGGCAGAGCGTACCATCCGTATCGAGCTTCCATATCTGGACACTATATACAAGCGATGCTGGACCAGACAGGAAGATAATGAAGGACTTCAGCTATCCCAACAATGGACTCTTCTCCCTATTGCGATCAGGGAAACGCTACCGCTCATTGAAGGCAAATACAGAGCGAATGAGAAGGAGCTTCTTCCCGCAGGACATTAGAGCCCTCAATCAGACCTCCTAGTACCGGAACTTTCCTTCCTTCTTTCTAGACATACCCCACACAATCTCCCTCTACACTCTTCCTCAGCCGATCTACTTATTCTAATGTATAGAAGGACAGTTGTATAAGCATTTCACTACATATTGAACTATGTATGACTTGTATGTGACAAATAAAATTTGATTTAATTTGACTTTACACATGTTGCTATATCCATTTGCAATTACTCCTTTACAAGGGAGTACCATCTTGTTTACCTGAACTGCCAAAGAACTCAAAAGATAACAAGGACTATTTAAAACTAGTGTACATATACTGCTACACATCTCTTACTGTATGGCTAAATTTGGCTAAAGGAGGCCCACAGAGGCGTAACTATAACTTTGTGGGCCCCATAGCAAAATCTTGAAATGGCCCCCAATCCATTGTCACCACAATGCCAGAAAGGGGTAGGAGCAGGAAGTGAGGAGCACAAGAGAGTGCAAGAATGTCATGGAGAGAAAGAGGGAAAGACAGTTAGGGAGTTTAGGTGTCAGGGGGGGGGGGGTTGGAAGAGTGCCAGGTTGAGAGAGTAAATACCGGGGACATACACGCAGGCAGGGGGGCGACACATACCCCCCAACTTCTAATCTACGGCAGTCGGGACTCGAAATTTGAGGGCATGGCCTGTCGGCAAGGGGGTGTGGCCTACAAACCCAGTCAGTGAAAAATAAAAGCCATTTTGTATATCCCCATTTAAAACATTTTTACACATATCAGCACTGACATCTCCCCCACCCACCTTCCCCATTCCCTGCTGCCCCATCTCTAATATGTTCCCTGCGCCCTAAGCTGTCTCTTGTCTCCTCCTACAAGACAAGGCCTGGGCAGGGCATGCCGCTCAGCTAGCTGGAGTCTGGACTCAGAGCCGTAGGGTGCTGATGCGGGCGGGGGAGTGTGCGCAGCAGCTCCCACATGACTATTATATTATGGCCACATACAGGGCTTCTGTGCATGTGCAGAAGCTACTGTTTAGAAAGGAACAGCACTGTGCGATCAGAGAGGTCTGATCACGGAAGCCACCTCCGCAGCAATGTTATTAGGGCAATAAAGGAGGACATAAAGGAGGACACTTTTCGAGGGAGGACAGAACTTACAAAAGGGCAGGACAGTCCTTATTTTGGTTGGTTGGTCACCTATGTATGGTATGTATGTGTGTGTCCATGATGTTTGTATGTATGCTGTGAGTGTACAGTATATATTCTGAAAATGCACAAACCCCCCCCCCCCCCCCTGCTGTCCGTTCCCCTCGCAACCATAGTAAGACACATCCCCTAACATGTGCCAGCACCAGGAGAAATCATGAGATGGTCACCGATTTCTCCTGCCTTCACAAATATGTCAGTGGAGATTGACTTTTATATTTGCGGGCAGCGGGACAAAGATAGGGTGGGCCGTTGACGTCATGTAACGTCAGCTGGCCGCCCCCGGCACACCTCGTCCCACCCACAAACCCATGTGAATGCCTAGTGATTTCATGAGGATGCCCATGAAACACTGGGTGTTCCCATGAGTGACACCTGAGCCCGCCGCCACACGCCCCCGGCCCACACCACACTGTGCCAACGGTCCGGCGACATTTGTAAATCGCCTTGGCCTTTCACATGCACAAATCCTGCCCATCAGGGCAGTGGCAGAAATCATAATTCAATGCGAGTGAACCAGAATCGGCCCCTAAATGTACTGTTTGTTACACATTTACAGGAGACCAACAGAGATGCATAGATGACAGTCCCTGCAAGCTGCCATCAGGCGATGCCTATTGCACTCCCTATCCATTTTCCATAGAGGCAAAATCCTCCCTGCCCCCCTTCTCTGAAGAACAAAACAGAAGTTTTCAGGAATACATGATCTGCAAACTCTATATAAGTCTAAGGAATAAGCGATTGCCACCTAGCAACAAGCAAATCTCCCTCGCTGTAATATTTCCGCCTTGAGGCTGCTCTTGAAATCACTTGATTAAGAGACTGTTTTGCTTCCCCTTTTTTCAGTCCTTGCAAAGAATCAAAAGAAAGGCACCGAGACTTCACAGAAGGATAACAATCAACACTGAATCCTAGCATCCCTTCAGAATTTGGAATGTTTCTTTACATCCTCTGGCTGCATTTA